>NW_010123200.1:0-10607 GCF_000699245.1 Pterocles gutturalis
CCGCCGCGCGCTCTGCCGGGTTTATGTTGGTCCGTACTGCCGTGCCTGGGAAACAGCTGGGCTGCCCCCAGGCTGTGCTGGGCATCACCCCCTCCTATAAAATGTGATAAAAAGATGATACGATTAATGCACAGGCGCCAGGCTCTGCGCCCTGGTGTGCCGTGCCGTGGCTTGGGCGAGGGTCTTGTTTTCTGTGTGGTCCTACAAAACCCAGCCTGCTGCATGGAGTGAGATAATGACCTGCTATAGGGGGGTCTATAGGGGTGTGAGGCAGCGCAGACACTCTGCTATCCTCCAGCTCCACTGGTCTCCTGCTTTTGGGAGGAAGATGCTGTGGGCGAGCCTCGGGTGGCTGTGCAGGCAGCGGTGCCAGCAGCTCCCTGGCCATGGGCAGGGCAGGCGCTGCCCTTGCCAGCGTATCTGGGATGCCGTCCCTGCACCGCTGGCTGCAGCCGCAGCTAGAAGACCCCTGGGAGTTTCCACCCTGACAAGCATTTGGATGCTCCCCTGCTTCCAACAAAGCTGAGTGCTGGAGGTGTGCACTGAGCATTTCTTATGGATTTACTCATAAATATTTAACGTTGCAGGGACATTCCCGTCTCGAAGCTGTGTGTCCCCTGGGCTGTCCAGGTGGAAGCACAGAGGTTGTCCCATTTCAGAATGGGATGCCTTGGCATGGGAAGAGGTATCCGGGCTGGGTTTTTGGGCAGGAGGGAGCCTGCTCACCAGGCAGGCAGCTCACTGTGGGGAGAAATGATGGAACAAATCCGTCTCCTGTGATTTCTGTATGCCTCGAGCGTGGCGTTAATCGGCAGCCCGATTAGCCCGACTTGTAATTAAATCCTATTGATTAGCTAAATGTCACTGGCACGGAGAGCAGCTGGCAGCAGCTGGGTTGCAGCGGGGCTGTCGGTCTCTATAGGATTACAGCAGGGATGGTGGAGTTGGGTAGAGGAAGGGAAAAGATGAAACTTAGTCTCGGCTCCGTTGCGCGTGCCGTGATGTGCAGCACTATAAATTGGTCCTGGCAGGAGGACTGGTTGGAGCTGGGGCTGTGCTGGCTGAAGCCAGTGGGAGCCTCTGCCCCTGTGCAAGAGCCCTGTGGTCCTCCTCTGCCTCTTGGCTCCCTTGGAGCAGTTTGAGGCTGGAGGTGTCTCCACGCAGGGGAAGCAGCGGCGCTGGTCACCCTGCGGGTCCATGGGAGGGGGGAGCTCCCACGGGAGCAGCTTTATGGGGCAGAGCCATCAGGGCTGCTCTCATGTTAAATTCAGCCCTGTGCCAAACTCATATCAAGTGACACGGGAGGGATGTAGACATGACATTAGGAGCCATTTTCCAGACTCCTGTCACTCCATCTTCCATAGCACATCTATTAAAAAAGCCTTTAATAGCCTCCTCGGAAGGTAATTTAATTGAACTGAATTGATGGGTGAATTACAGAGCTTTCTGTCTTTCCGCATCCATTTTCAGGGGAATTTGTTTTCTTGCTCCTGATTTCATTTGCTGTGCAGCATCGGGTGAGGGGGGCACCTCTGCCTTGGGAGGCTGCGGGGAGCCTTTGCTTTGCTCTGCTGGGAGCAGTTTGTGCTCCCGGCTGGCCCCGGATCCCCTCCGGAGCCTGGGGACCCGCCCAGCCCCTGCTGCCGTATCTGCCCATGGAGCTGCAGCTGATACCACCACCTTCCTCCCGTCCTTCTCGCTGGGCCAGGGACATCACCCGCGAGGCACGGCGGTTAAAGCCGAGCCATTTAACCTCCATTCGCTGTTGATATTTTGATCCTTTTGGCTCTGCTTTAGAAGCAAAATCCTCTTTCCTGGGCACCAGTTGGTCTCCCTTGCCTCAGGGCAGCACGCTCATCTCCGATGCAGAGCCCTCACCGAGGTCAGGTCCAGCCTGGACCCTTGACCATGTTGTGCGAAGCAGGGAGGGGTCGGCCGGAGGCATCCCGGGGGGCTGCCGTGGTGCCGTGGGCTGAGCTGGGTGCGGAGTATGGAAGTGATTCACCCCGGCATTTCTCTCTTTGATTTGCCCAAACCAGGCCTCGATGATCACATTTTCATTGCCTTTTCACTGCATTTTCGTCGCACGCAGCCTTTCCACCAGCAGCCCGTACGAACGCTTTCCTGCCAGGTGGATCTCTGGCAGCTGCACACGCTCATTAATCCCGGGCACCGAATCCTCTGCTCATCGCACAAAAGGTGCAATAAGCCTTTAACATCACCCAACCTGGTTTCCATGCCTGGGTTGGAGCCGGGGTTGATGGGTCCCTCTGCAGAGAAACCTTTCTCTGATCCAGGCAGAGGATTGCCTTCAGCCAGCCTACAAATAACTCCTGCAGGGATCCCGCCCCACAGCCAGGCTGGAAAGAATCCAAGGACTTTGATGGTGTAGCCATTATCATTTCCACTAGGGATCGGTAAAAATTAGGCTCCATTTTTCATGCTCCTGTGTTGCTTCCCGACCCCGTGGAGTTTGTTTCCGTGTGGTCTGTGCAGTTGTGGCTTTGGGATGGGTTTGTGCATCCCCCTTGGATAATTTTCATCCCGCTGGTTGTTTAGGAGAAGAGCAGGTTTGTCTCCTCCCTCTGCCCCAAGCAGGATCAACTCCAGAGCATCGCTATAACAGGATCCACATCATCCTTTAAGAGCTCTGGGGGTCTTGCAGAAAATCCACCAGGAATGGCTACAGCAAGTGTTTCCTTGGGTTTGTGCTCTGGTACCCCCAAATTTCCCTGCAAACGCCACGGCATTTGGCTGGTGACAGCCTCTCGCTGTCCCGAAAGCTGTTCTTCCTTCAGCTGTGCCTTAATAACGAGGAGTAGGTAGGTGCTATCACACCCTCTGGGAGCGCTGAGAAGTACCACCACAACAGCAGAGGTGTATGTTTGCTCATAAGCAATTATTAAATGACAAAACCCTGTAATTTTAAGCCCTGAAAATCACTGCACTGATTTACTTAACCCCCAAATTAATTGTGATCGTGGTGTCAGAGTCAGCTGCGGGAAGAGCAGAGAGGTGCTCTGCGGCCGATGCCAAGAGCGGATGAGAAGCCTTCCCACAGCTCCTCCTCGGCACAGATGATGTTTGAATGCCAGGCGCGCTTGGCTTTTGCTGCACAGCCCAGATCCCACATGAACCGTACTCTCCCGCTTCCCTTATCCCGGGGAAACTGCAATTACTCCATGGACCGACAACATCCCAGAGAAATGGGAGATGGCTCAGCAAAGCCACCGCGCCTGCCCAGCATCTCGCGTTGTCCTGACTCCTGCTTTTTGCTGTTTCCCCTCCAGGGCCTGAAGCCGATGGACCACAATGGTTTGGCTGATCCATACGTCAAATTGCACTTGCTTCCTGGAGCCAGTAAGGTGAGGTGCCTTTTCCATTCTCCTTCCCTTCCTGAGGCTGCACTTTTCCCTTTGAAATCGGACCAGGGAGGTTCCCTGGGAAGAAGCTCTGCACCCAGGGGCTGCTGGTTGCTGCAGCCAGTCCTCGAGTCTCCTGCCCAGCGCTCGTTCAGGTGAGCAGGAGAAAGAAGTGGCAGGAGGTAAGAATTGGGGCTAAAAACAACCTTGCAGGGGTAGCAAGTGCCTCTCAGATAAACTGCTGCCCAGGGAGCCAGGTGCCCATCCTGACTCCTCACCCTTGGGAGCAGGGGGTGTGAACGCCGTGCTCCAGAATCCTCCGGGAAGCACCAAGTGAAACGATCTGGAGCTGTAAACAAACCAGCTCCCCTCTTTTTTTTTTTTGGCTTTTTATTTTGCGTTTAAAACCCCTCAGATCATAATAAAGCAGAGTGTAAATCGTAAGAGAAATATTTCCATCTACTTAGGTTCAGCGCTTGCTGGAGAGAAGAGTAATTAAAGATATTGATGTGTAGTGAGAGCTCGGTGTAACTGACGGGGATGTTGAATTTAAATGCTAAATGTATGTGTTATGAATATTAATTGCACTCTTATTTTACACTAAAGGAAAGACCTTTTTGGGGGAGTTCTATTTACTTGTTATGGTTCGGTTGAATTAATTAATAATGTTTAGGGCGGGAGAGGGAGTTTTTAACCACATTTCAAGTTGCGCTGGAACTAGGAGAGCCAGGAGCGCTTTCATCAGCGATATTATCTGTCATTTCCATGTTTTGCAAATGCATTGATTAGCATTTCTGCTGGAGGTGATGGAGACCAGAGAGGCAGGAGGGAGGCTCTGAGCTGAGGATAGTGCAGGAGCTGCAGCCTTTGCAAACCCAGAGCAGCCATGGGGGGACTCCCGCATCCCGCTGCCTCTGTGGTTGCTCTATGTGCCTTGCTTCCAAACACCGCTGCCCGAATCTGCTGCGGGAGAGGTGGGCAGATGTGGGGGGATCGTAGATTTATCCTGGGCTGGATGTTTCTGCACAAACCAGTCTGGCAGTGGGACAGTCCCCAGGTCCCTTGGATGTTTCTGTCCCAGTCGTGGGCTCTCGGGCACCTGCGGCAGAGCCCGGGCCAGAGACGTGGGAAGCAGCGTTGGATTCATTCGCCTCGTGTTGAGGTCTCTGTGTGAGCTGGTTACTGGCTGTTAATTCATTCCAGATGGGAGAAGAAGGCGCTCCCAGAGCTCCATTCCTCTGATTTAATTCACATCCCTTGCCCAGGGCAGCGTTAGTTGCTGGGTGATGCCCATCATGTTACCCCCTTGGCTGCACCCGCTTTCCTTCCTGATCCCTGGAGCCCCCGCCCCAGGATCGGGCCCCAGTGGGTCTGAGTGGGCAGTGGGTGCCATCAGGGCGCTTTCCCTGCTGTCCTTGTCACCCCTCAGCAGGCTTTACACTCCTTCTCCAATACATATCTTGCTGCTTGGGCGGGACCCTGGTGTGGTGGCCACAATATCACCGAGGAAGGAGATAACGTAGGGGTGGCATGAAACCCGGTAGGATAAAGTGCCTTGTTCAAAGTGACTTTGCAAAGTCGGGAAAGATTTAAGGCCAATAAGGTATTAAATCAACCATGATGGCAGGCCGTAAATGAGAGCTCCTGTCTGCAGTCTCCTTCGGTTTGCATGGCTCTGCCGTCACCCCAGGACGTGGCTCCGGGCACGCAGGGGTTGACTCAGCGAGGCTGATGCCGCTGGCTGCCTGTGCGCAGCCCGGCCGGCCGCTTCTCCTCCTGCGCTGCAGCACAACTCCTGCCGGGGTGACACGGAAAGCGATTGGTGTGGCAGGGCTTCAGATGCTGCTGCCGAGTTCGTGCCCCTGCATCCCAGCCAGCTCCTGGAGCATCGCGCCTTGCTCCAGGGGGTTCTGCTAACCTGGCACTCAGCGTTTTGCAGCTCCTTGTGCAGCGCTGTGTGGGGTCCAGGTTTCTTTCAGAAGCAGAAATGGCTTGGGCAAGCTAAATGAAAGCACAGCACAAATTGCAGAGGCTTTCTCTATCTCCGAGAGATCAAACCCAGAGCAAGCAGCTGCTCTCCACAAAGCGTTTGGGAATGAGGCGCTGCACCGTGGTCCCTCGACGGCTCTGCTGCCCCCCAGCCAGTGGCTGTGTCTGGCTGATCTGGAAGAGGTTGTATGCTTGGGGTGCTTTTGGTGGGGAAAGGATGTGCCGACAAGGTGACCCCCTCTTAGCTGCAAACACAAGCTCTGTTCTTCACCCCAGACCTCACATCCCGCTCGCCTCCAGCTCAGGGCTGGTGATGATGGGGAAGGCAGCAGCTTCCCTTAAAGACAACTTTGAAGAATTGTTTTCATCAGAGTTCCTTACGCCGAGCAGTGGCTGAGACAGGGATTGAACTTTCTGACTTTACGCCTAATTAGAGGGAAAATTGCCGCTCTGCCAGGCTGTCCCAGGCTGGGGGGCGATGGAGAAGCTCTGAAGCCTGCAGCCCTTCGCTTCTGCTCTCCCTCTGTCCCTCCGCTCTGCAGAGCTGCAGCGCTGGAAGGAGTTGCCAGTGCTAACAAAATGTGTATCGAGGAAGTTATTTTGAGTCAGGCAGGAACGGGAGCTGTGCTGGGAGCGGGAATGCAAATAAACAGCCAGAACAGCAAATTGGTATTTTTTTAATGAACCTAAGAAGACATTTTTTCCCTCTCTCTCTCTCTCTCCTGCTGCATAAATGAAATCCCGGTCCTCTCGCTGCGCTCTGCCAAGGTTCCCATTTTGCTGGCTGTTTCCAGGATGTGGGATGCGGGTTGGGTGGATTACAAATGAGCAAGTTGCCGTGTCTCTACCCCACTGGTTATTGCTGCAGTCAAGGTGGATTTGGGACACCCCATCAAGGGCTGGATGGGTTGTGGCGCTGGGGCAGAAAGGCGACAGCACCAGTTGCCCCTCCATCTCCAAACCGTGCTTCCTTTTCTCCCCCCTCCCTGCCCGTCAATGCACTTGGTGCCCAAACGATTGCCTGGGGCGGGGTCCCGCTGACTGCCGTCTCCTTCACTTTTCCAGGCAAATAAGCTGAGGACCAAAACGCTGCGCAACACGCTGAACCCCACCTGGAACGAGACGCTCACCTACTATGGCATCACCGATGAGGACATGATCCGCAAGACCCTGCGGTAGGGCCCCGGGGGGGGGTGAGCAGGGAGCTGATCCCGGTGCCGGGGAGGGGGGTGCGTGTCCCTTCCACTCCCATCAGGGCCACCCCAGACATCCCTCCCCCTCCCCATGACAATTTCCCAGGGGAGCTCACGGGGACCCCAAGCCCCAGCCCCACAGGACAGTCCTGGCAGCTGCTCGCGGCAGAGTTATCACCCAACTCGCACATGTGCCCTGCTCGCATCCATCACCCCCGCGGTGACCGACGCTTGATTTACGGGAGCATGGGCTGGAATAGCTGCTGAGGAGCGTGGTCCTGCTTTGTCATTAACTTCATAACTCACTCGCTGGGCTCCTGCCTGCAGAGGTGCCGTTATTTGGTTTTAACCTCTTCACGCCCAGCTCTCGCAGGCACACGTTAAGGCTTTGCTGTTGTTTCTTGCTGAGCAAATCTCCCTGGGAAAGCTCTGGGCCCCTTTCGAGGCTGAGCTTTTTGGAAGAAAGCTGGAGGCGTCTGTGAATTATTGTCAAACTAAATGAAGAGTGGTTTTATATGTTTGTTCTGTTATCTTGGTTTGGTTCAGTCTCTGTGCATTCAGCATCTGCTGGCAGCATCTCCCAGGGGCTGGGAGATGTTGCGTGGGGCTGGAGGTGGGCAGGGGCAGCGTGGGGGGGCTGTGCGAGCTTGGAAGTGCTGCTTTGTGGGGGGCAGACCCCTGTGAATGCAAAGGTTTTCCTGTCCTGGCCACTGTCCCAGCTGGGTGGGGGCAGGGAGTGACCCGGAGCCTGTGGACAGATCCTGCCCAGGGATGGTGCTGGGCAGCCGTGGCCGCTCCATCACCTCTCTGATCTGGGGCTGCTGCGCAGGAGGATTTGCTGTAAGATCTGCTGTCAAACAAAGGAAGATTTTCGATCCTCCTCTGAGGACTCGAGGCTTTGTCAGCTCTGTGGCTGGAATCCGCCCCTCCTTATTTGCAGGTACCCTGGGAGTTTATTATGAGAGCACAAAGCTGCCTTGTAAAAGGTCCTGCGCAGAGGTGAATTTGGGCAGAGCCCACCTGTTGTCTGCAATGTGCATAGGGATGAGGAATTTAGCACCGTGGATTATTATTTCATATGGAAATGCTGAAAATGCTGCAGGCTTCTCAGGCTGGGAAGCCTCTGGTGTATTATTCTTATTGGTGGGTATTTTTTTTTATTTTTTTCACTCTAGGCTTTGAAGCTTTCAGTCTCTTCAAGCGTGGAAATCAGTTGGTAGAGAGATGTTCAGCTGAGCTGTTTGCTGAAATATGCCAGGGAGCAGAAGGGCTTGACCCCCACCTTTTTGGGGCCCCGGTAGCTGCTTCTCCCCAGGGAAGCGCTGCAGCAGGGATGCTCGGTGGCAGGGGCGACACACAGCAGCAGAACAACCTGCAAAGCCTCGTGTGCTCGTGCAGGGGCACTGTCCCTGGGGGTTTGGTGTCTCCTCGTGCCATCAGAGCCACCCACCTTGTGCCTTTGAGCCTGTTGAAGCTGCCCCTTTGCAGGGAGGGTCCCAGGCTGGGGCACGCTGGGCTCTCTGCACGAGCACCGCACTTTGCAGCTTGAGATGTCATTGCTGGCAGCTGGCCCCGATGAATTAGGTGATAATTAACGATCAAAATCCTCTCTGCGTGGAGAGAGAGGAATATTGGAATGCAATTCTGATTTGTTGGCATTTGCAGCTAGCTGATGGGGTTTGCTGGTGCCTGGCCCCAAGGAGATGGCAAGCCCCACGGTGACATTGCCCTTTGCCCTCCCAGTGCCGCGTCCCGCAGGAAGGATCTCCGGTGCCGTGCATTGTCCTGTCTTCAGTACTTTGCTTTGCTCGCCCATTATCTCATCAAAATACCTCCTTCTCCGCCAGGAAAAGCTGACTTCAAAGCTGCAGGGACGCTGGCTTTCCTTGCGCTAATCAGGCGAGGCTCCTGCGAGGCAGCTGGAGGCAGTTGAAAGAGCATGAGTGATGCTCCCCTCGGTCTGGGAGGTGATCGTTCCCCAGGTGCCGCCTCGGTGCTGAGATTCGTGGAGGGGCAAGGAACGCGATTGCAAAGTCTCTTTAATGTAAAAATAACGGCGGAGATCAAAGCTGCCGCCAGCCTTCGCTTCCCTGCTGCCTGGAGAGCGTGTGATGCAGCAGAAAAGCTGGAAGAGGACCCCAAAATTTTCCCTGCCCACCTGGGCTCTTGGTGGGACACATCCAGCATGGGTTGATGGGTTCGTGTTGGCACGGGGCACTCTGCTGGTGCCTGCAGCCCTCCGGGGGGGACGAGCGGCATTTGCCTCATCGCAGGGGCTGGAGTAGGGGCATCCTCTGCTCCTGGAGAGTGGAGGAATGCATCCCCTCTTGTCCAAGACCCCCAGCCCCACGCCATGCCCCTGGTCCCTGTGCAGCCTCATCTGGCTTTGCTGTGAGGAACCCAAGCCCTGGGAGCCGGTGGGGTTCGCCTCCCCGAGGAGGACCACCCCCAGGGGAGGAGAGGCGAAGGCAGCCCAGCGCATTGCCTTGGCAAGCAGGATTTTGTTAATGAATCAACCCCCTTAAAAAACACCAGGTACTTTGGATTTCATGAAACGCAGCAGGTGGGAGGATCTTGAAAGGTTTCATCCATTCATTGAATTAAAAATCCTTGAGTCTAGCCCAAGCCTTAATAGCAGCGAAACCACCCACCATCCTGCGAGCAGGCAAATTCAGAAACATCAAAAATGCTGGACTCAGATGGCTGGAATGGTTTGGGGGCAGGTTCCCTGCCAGCGCCAGGAGTGAATCCCACCCTGTCCCCATCTGTGGGCACCGTTGCTCCCTGTCTGTGGTCCGAACGCAGCCGTGCCGCAGCAGCTCAGCCACGGTCTGCGGTGGTGGGAGGCTGGAGTGCACGACGGGGGGAGGCAGAGATATGCGGCAGGGGAAATGGGAATAGGCAGGATACAAGCGCCTACATTTAAATAATACATGTAATATGCAATAAATAGATTGTATTCATAATAAATATCAGAGCTGGCCAGATATTGGATACAATTATTCATTCCCAGATATATTGGCGAAGTGATGCATTATTCATATGATACTCAGCTAGCCCACGGATGCCAGGAATTCTTTGTTTAATCATGTGTTTGACAAACATCATGATTCATTAAATATATTATTCAGAAAATAGTATTTGATCAGGTCTAACAGGCGTACCGCAGACACGGAGAGATTTGGGGTCCCAAATTGCTTTACTCTGGAAGCGCTGAACAAGGTTTGCTCGGGAACTGCAGGCTCACTCCTCGTTACATCTAACTTCTGCTCTGGCTCCTGTGCTCAGACTTTGAGGCATTTTGTGACAGAGCCCAGCACTGAATCCTCCTTTTGGTTTTAGGAGACCCGGACAGTCCCAGGATGCTGCCTTTTGCTGTTTTCTCTGCTTGCCAGGCATTGCCTGTCCTTAAGCCGAGCAGACATCACCTGCGCATCGGCTCCTCCGTCGAGAGCCTCCCAAGTTGCTATAGGGACCGTAAGAAATCTCAGAACCACGAGCTGCGTCTGCAGGCTCCGCTGCCTCTTACCTGCATGTGCGTTGTGGAAGAGGGGCCTCCTTGACCCCCGTTCTCCCCTTAAAATGGGAAAGAGGCTGGAGGAAGGTGTGTGTGAGCAGGAGTCGTGAGTCAGCGGAGCGGGGTTGCTCGAGCCGCGCGGTGAGTCAGGGCTGTAACCCGGGCTGAGTAGGAGGGAGAATAAGTTTAATGAGCCGTGATTGTTCATTTGCTGCTTAGTTTTCTTCCAAGGTGGTTTTCACAGCCTTTAACTTAAAGATCAGGACCCCTCACTGGAAGTTGTCAAATCAAAAGCTGAGCTGGAGGGATTTGGTTTAATAAAGAGGCGAGGGAGGGGTGAGGATCGAGTTAGAGGGCTCAGGTTGGCAGGTGGATGTGGCTCCGGAGGCATCGCCTGCTGTTTGTCATGGAGCTGATTTTCTAACCCAAGGCATAAAAATTCCATCACATTGATTTCTTGTAATAAAATTCAAGCCAACGTAATTGCATTACGCCCATTTCCAACAGGAGGGCTGGGGCTGGAGCTGCCGGCTCCTCTGACTCGCG
>NW_010123200.1:10621-11129 GCF_000699245.1 Pterocles gutturalis
GGCCGGTGCGCTGCCAGCCCGCCCCAGTTACAAACACCATCCCGGTGACAGGGCACCACGGCCAGCCAGAGGGACTGGGGCTCGGGGGCTGAGTCCCAGGGACTGGGAGGGCTGAAACTCTGCGGCTGAACCACCCCCGGGCATCGCGCGCAGAGGGACACAAAGGTGGGGACCCACCTGAGAGGTGGCCAGAGATGCTGGAGGGAAAATGGGGCTGGGAGAGACCTGGCGGTGTCTCCAGCTCCATCGTGCTGCTCGTACACAGCAGCAGGTCCCAGGTGGGTAGATTTAGACTGGATATTAGGAAGAAATGTTTTCCTGTGCGGGTGGTGAGACACTGGCCCAGGTTGCCCAGAGAAGCTGTGGATGCCCCATCCCTGGAAGTGTTCAAGGCCAGGCTGGATGAGGCTTTGGGCAACCTGGGCTAGTGGGAGGTGTCCCTGCCTGTGGCAGGGGGTGGAACTGGATGGTCTTTAATATCCCTTCCCACCCAAACCATTCCATGATT
>NW_010123201.1:0-34424 GCF_000699245.1 Pterocles gutturalis
CATCCAGCCAAGGTTAACCCACCACAGTGAGACAACCCTGAGAGAGGGGTGAACTCAAGAGAGAGGGGTTACCCAGAAAGAGAGAGCACTTCCAGACAGAGCACTTCCAGACAGAGCCTCAGCTATATACTGGGCATGACATGCATGATATGGAATGTACCCTTGGCCAAAATCCTAAACCTAAGGTCGGACCCTAGACTGGTAATTGGGGCTGTGCTCCCTCCCAGCTTCTCCTGCACCTGCAAACACTGGCACAGCAGAGAGGCTGAAAAGTCCTTGACTGTCCTGGCAGCAACTCTAAACATCAGTATGTTATCAGCCTTCTTCTCAGCACAAATCCAAAACACAGCCTCTTGCTAGCTACTATGAAGAAAGTTAACTCTGTCCCAGCTGAAACTAGAAAAAACATAATCAAAACAATTTGGGGAACATATACTTAGCAAATATTCAGACAAACAGGAAGCCATTACTCACATTATCCAGACTGCTTCTGCAGTAAAAAAATTCCAAAGTACACTTCCTCCCCAAAGTTATCTCAGCTAAGAAATCTGTTCAGTGGACATCTTTTTTGCAGCTTTCCCCTCTAATTAGCTTCTCTGTGTAACACAATTTGGTCCTTGCTGCTCACTGTGAATGTTCAAACCACTCATCATTTACTGTTCCTTAAAAAGACAAACGGAAACTCAATGTGCAGAGCAGGCTGTACGGGTACTCTTTACCTCCAAGGGTCTCCAGCAGTAGTATGTGAATCTGAATATGTCAAAGCAAAACACAGCTAATCCAAAAGAAACCTTTGCAGCTTTGACAGTTTGAGTGGAAGACAACTGAAAAATTAGAGCAGCAGGCTCAAATACAAAGAAGATGCTCATATACACACAAGAAGAAGGGCTCACACAAGGCCTGCCTGCAAGTCCTATCAAGACTCCTCACAGAAAAGAAACAGTGGTACTCTTAAGTGAAAAGGGACCTTGAACAATAATTTGGATTGTAAATGAGTGTTTTAGACATTTAAGACAGGAGCAATCACAGCTCCCAAGTGGCACCATTAGACACAGGCGCTGAATGAACAAAGGCATCTGTCTGCAACCCTGGTTTAGGGGCAAGATTCCATTAGTGCAAATTGTTTTCTAACTGGTAGCTCTAGTTCCTTATGTGCTATTCATATTTTTTTTCTATAATTTTTCTTTGTCGTCCTGAGAGACATGGTATAGCTACAGATGTCCTGTGCTGTGCACGAGTGTTCTGACCTTTCATCTTCATCAGAGAGTGGTAAGCTGCAGGGAAGGGAAAAGATAAATGCATAAAGTAAATTTTAGGGAAAAGGAAATACTGCATGGTTTCCTACTATCTCTCTGTTAGCCCATCAAAAACAAGGAATACACAATACACTTGAACAAAGAGTAGCAGAGCTGCTGTTTGAAAATGTGTTCTGAAATCTTGCCAGTAAAATAGGCTTTTCTCCTGACTGTTCATTAAGCACCTTGTCTGCCAGCCCTGACCTATCTTAGAGAATAGATACAACTTTGCACCTGAAATCCAGTTTGCCATTAATTGTGTTGAATATTGTCATACCAAAATTATTTTGTTCTGTTGCACACAGATCATTCAGCAGTCATCTTGACAGTCATCTTGCTTTATCTACTAGTGCATCTCTTCCTTAAAACTAGGTGAAAAATAATGAAAGCAAAAATAAAAGATTTTAAAAGTTTTGTAAAAAAACCCAACCCCAAAGCCAAAGTGAGAAGCAAAAAAAAATTGCAGCCTAAGTGTAAGAGTTTTTAAATTAATGTTTTTTTCTAGGCCAAGTACACCTTTTCCTCCTTGACCTTCTTTGAAGTGTAACAAAGTTACAGACCAACAAAGCAGTGCATGATTTAATCATTTTTTCTGTTATTCCTCTTCTATATCTTCACAATTTCCTTCTCAACACACAGGAATCTTATTAACTGTTTTTAATAGAAAAGATACTAATTTTTATCTATTGCAATGTTTTGGGGTTTTTTTTTTTGTACTCTGCATGGCATCCGGTCAGTAATTTCATTAGCATAAAATGCCGTATTTAAAAATTACAGCACTATTTAATGAGAAGAGATTACATCATTTTAAAGATTTGCCTCAAACAGTTGGTAATTTCTTACTGTGGAGGTTTTCCATGCAGAGTAGTACAAACAAGAAGAGTGACTTCTTGAAATTTTCATCTGCTTAATGAGACCAGGATTAAGAAGGTTGATACATTTCACCTACAATTTATTTTTCAAGAAACTTTGAGTTAATACCAGTTGAGAATAAACAACAACATCTCACTCTGCAAACTGAATATAATTGAGAATATGCAAATTTTTTTCTGCGTCTGATTAAAACAAATCCAGTATGAATATAAAACTGATTTTAAGTTCTTGCAAAGTATTGCTCATGTAAGTATTGCTACATTGTATGGGTTCTGAAAGGGAATTGAAATTGTTGCTATATTACTGGAATGACAACATGACAAGATAATACATAATAACAGATTATTACAAAGTGTAGTATAATATTTACAGATAGAAGATTCTAAAAGACATATTTATCAAACTTTTTTTCTTTTTGTTTGCTTTTAACAAGCTGTTTACAGTATAAAATCTAAGGAAGCAAATAGGCAACCTTTTTGTGGCACTTGGGTCCCCCCACCATCTTTTGGAAAACCTTATTTAGGAAAGGTGTATGACACTACAAAGACTTTATGTGCTATCACTGTCTAAGCTAGCTTCAGCTCTGGATATCACACTATAGATGAAATAATACTTTTTTGCATGTATTAATTTTACTTTCCACCTATAGTTTAACATATTTAGCATCAACTTGTTGATAAATTTTCCTTGATACATGTCCTTTTTTTTTTTTTTTTTTTTTGTAATTTGAAATGCTGTGTTGCTTTTCTTGAACACTATTTCTAGTTAGCACTAGTGAGAAGCATATACACCGAATCATGGCAAAGAAAATGTCTCCAAATGTGATGTGCAAAATATTCAAACCCATGCCACAGATATTGAAGTGAGGAGATCAGTAGAAAGAAACGCAGTGAAAAGAAGATTCAGAAGAAAATAAGGTCACTTGGCACAGAGGGATTGGGTAGCTGTTACAGGGGCCAAGGACAATAGGAAAGAAAATTATGAAGCAAAGAAACAAAAGAGGAGGAGAAGGAAACTCTTTGCATACAGGGAGATCCTTTTGCCCCAATAAAGTTCACATCTTTCAAATCTCAAGCCTTATGTACTGTTATTACTCTGAAGACTTCTAGATATGCTGTACAAGATTATGCTAGTCTGCCAAAGTTGGGTTTTTTCCCACTGAGTATTGTAGAAAAAGCATATTCAGAAAAATTTACTTGAAATTAAGACAATAAGAGAGCATTCAGACTAAGTCCTTATGTGATTTAACATATAAACACATAAAATAAATACATCTATGAAGTCCCTCCACTTTAGCAGTAGAACAAAATATATTCATTTGAATGTCTTGTGCTAAAAAGTTAATATAAGGTAATCAGGATATACAAGAAAAAGGAATTCATGCTATGTTTTTGAGTACAGTAACCACTAAGGTTGGGACACCAAAGAGCTCTAAAAAAACAAAACACACCCCTAATCAAAAAACCCCTCATAACCAACTCAGTCAACCCATAGGAGCAGATATGATTTCAGAGTCTTTAGGATATACTTAAAGCATGCAAGGAGACACTGGTTGCCCTGAAAAGCTATAATAGAAACTTAAAATAGATCAATTTTATATCAGTGACCTCTCAATTATATAATCTTGATTTATTTGGTCATAACACTAGTCTTTTTCATTACTGAAAACATATAAGCAGATACAAACTGTTACTCTTATAGATCATCTTAAAAAAACAGAGCTAAATGTTATACATTCAATTAAAAAAAAGAAAACTCACTCAAATCAGACATGAAAATTCTTAGTAAGGACTGTGCATAATTCCTTCAAACTACTGAAAACAAATATAAAACTTTTACATAGGGAAGTTTCTAGAAGAATTTTAGAAAAGGCGATAGATGAGTGGCTCTAGAAACTTTACCTATGTAAGTTTATTTCATCAAGATAAGGAAGATTGATAATTGGAAATCCAAATAATATCTCTAAAATGTAAAGAGTGGTCTGACAAATGTAGAAAAGTTATATTAAAATCACAGCATATTATAATTAAATTCCAAAGATTTCAGACAACTTTTCTTTCATTCTCAGCTCCTTAATTGTGTCATTCTTCTGTGAGGAAATGATGCTCAGACCTTATTTTCAGAAAAAAGTCCAATATCGATATCAAAAATTGAGAATATGTTATTGATTGATTTTGTCTTAAGCAGTGAACGCAGACTTCTACTTTGTTCACCATTTAATTATCTAAATCTTTTTGTCTAGTATACTGAAGATGTGCAGACATCTAGGAGCAACATATGCCATAGCAGCACAATTTAAATTTTACTCCCATAGTCAGTTTTGTCCCAAGAGTGTTTATGGTCATAGGCCATTATCCCCAATAGAAATAATAGTTTATGGGATTGCAGACTGTTTCACCGCTATACATCAGGATTCTAAGACCGTCAAAATGAATCCTGTAGTGTTCTTAATACATGTGCACATTCATGCATAGTTGGAAATGAAGAAATACATCTAATTTCAGAGAGTACATCTTGATGTATTTTGCATAATGACTGTGAACATAATACATCAGATAAATGAAAGGAAATAGCCTTTAGTGCAGTGTTCTGTCATGGGAAAATAATAAATCAACAACCTATGAACTCTAGGTCTATTTGAAGCGTATTTAGAGCCCTCATTAACCTATAGAGGCCAATTTGAATAGGAGGTGTTTAATGAAGACACAAAGAGGATTTTAAATAATTTATTATGATGGAAGAAATAGAAACAAGCTAGAAA
Source organism: Pterocles gutturalis (assembly GCF_000699245.1). Classification (NCBI taxonomy): domain Eukaryota; kingdom Metazoa; phylum Chordata; class Aves; order Pterocliformes; family Pteroclidae; genus Pterocles; species Pterocles gutturalis. Next base: position 4,930 of record NW_010123201.1, read on the forward strand.
TGGTAAAGATTACCCAAATGATAATGGAATCCAAAAGTAGCAACATAATCACCTGAATCATGCAACAAAGGCTATTGCCAAGGCACAAATACTAAACTCCTGCATAACTTTATACAATAAAATTTACAAGGCTTTGTGGATGTAACCCAATAGCGGGAATTAATGATTTCCTATTCTCAGACAGGAAACATTTGTATTTTTCTGTTCACTTTTTAAAACTTTGAATTTACTGGAAAGGCTCCTCATTAGAGAGCACAGGATTAAAATGTGGCTGTTCTGTCACTAGAACTAGCTGCTTTAGGCTAGGTGCCACACATTACATTTATATTGACTGAAATACCTACAAGATAAAGACAACATTATTTTATCTCTGACCACCCCAGGATTACACAAGAAGGTGGAGTGTTTCTTCTTAGTGTATTTTAGTATGCAAAAATATCAATACATATAATGAATGAGGAGTGAAGGAGCTCTTGTAAAGCTCCATGTGGTGTACATTATCTGTCACATCAAAATGTGATTTAAATGTCTTTGCAGACAACAGGAGTCTTTCCACCCCAGGGTCACTCCAAACCTCTTTTTTTTTTTGCTTACGCAGAATAAAGTTAAAACTATTCTGCTAGTCACAGAAGTTGCAGTGGTTAGCTCAGGCTAGTACTGCACTGGTTGTTGGGATCTTTAGCTCCCCTCTAAGAGAGGTGTGGCAGTTTCATACTGGAAAAGCATTCACACAGCTCACTAAACACTCAATAAGAGGATTAGGCTCCTTTCAAAAGTAGTGCCATCATGGTTTTGTACAAAAGAGAAAAATAATTCTAGAACCTAAATCTCCTCTGTCCCATCCAAGTGCCCTGACCGTTATGTGTCACAGCCATCTGGCAGCCTTTCTCATTTCCTCCTTCTCCCTGTTCATGATTATCTTCAGTGAAGATTGAATTCTTTGCTTTGATGCATGGTGATAAAACTTCAACAAAAGTCTTTCTGAATAACGTGTGTTTCTGCATCTAGAACAGCCCACAGTGACTTCTGTATCATAGTCTCCTGGGAGATGAAGGTTTGAGGTTTGTGTCCTGCATGCCCAGGGAGACAACTAAGTATGAATTTTCTTCTTCCCAAGTGGCATAGTCACTATGCAACAAGATGCCACCATGACTTGCTATATTTTGGAAGAAGAGAATAAGCTCTGCTCCGTTTTTGAAAGCAAAGACAAAGATGCCTGATTTTCAGAGAGGCTTTAGATCAATGGATGTGCCTGCTTCCACAAAGCTTTCAGTAGGGTAGGTGAAAGAAAGGATTTAAGACACAGCTATGCCTTCATCCTTTCTTAGTTGCAACCCATTGGTTGCATACTAGAAGTACTGATTTTACCTGCCTGAAAGATCTGATCAGCATGCATTTTTCACCATTAGTCTGTACACACAAATAAAGATTGCAGGCAGCTAGAGTGGGATCCCCGGTTGTATTCTGAAGCATAAAGGTTCTTATTACAACATCACAGTACTCAGCTTTTACTGGTATATACAGAAAAGTTAGATAACTCATTAATTAAGTTTTGATGGATGCTGTTTTGTAAAGAATGAGTAACAACGTACTTAATGTAACTTGTATGCCCACAGTTTTCTAACCAGCTTTCATACAGTTGTAAAATTTGATTTTGTGACTAATAAAAAGGCAAAAGAGAAGTATTATGGTAGCAATTATAATAATACCTTGTCTTGGGTTCTAAATAAAAAAAAAATAATATAGAAAACTATCCTTCTACAGAATAAAAAAAAAAAATGACATTTTCCTTCCACCAAAAGGACTTTGTCAGAGAACAGAAATACTTGCTGCTGCTCAGCTGCCTCATTACGCACAGAATTAGTTGGTATGTTTGGAGCATCCATGTACAACCAGTGATGTTTATGCCCATCATGGTCCCTGTTCCTGCAAGATCCCAAGTCACAGGCCTAGTTGCATACTGCTGTCATGTGGTAAACCATTTCCATAACCTGCACCAGTCCAAATCAGCGGCTGCCTTCCAGTGGTCAAGGGCTATGGCATGAGATTTGTCTCTATTTCTCTATGTAGTCCTTAATGTGCATCAGCTCTGTGTTGCCATGACTACCAACTAGTGAACCAGACATCCAAACTGCTGATGCTGGTCTAGTCAGACATTACTGCAAAATCAGCTTAAGTACCACATTGTGACAATGTTGGGGATTCACTAAAAAAACATTTTCAATTATGCCACAAGGAGTTCAGAAAATCTGCTTTTGTCTCATATAACCTCTCCTGAGTACTCAAGGAAAATGCCCTCTCATCCTACTATGTTCAAACCTTTTCTGCTCTCTGAGGAACACTAACAGATAGTGTTATTGAAGGAAAGGCAGAAGAATGACACTGTGGTCTTGGATTTAGGATGCTTCCTTGGTAAGAGTTCAACAGTCCCATGCCTGTTCAAGCATGGGAACACAGCAAAATAGAACTGAGCAAAATAGAATTACTTTAAATTAGAAACTGAGAGCATCCCAGAACACATAAGTCTTCATGCCATATTTCATACTGTATATGTATGTTTGTACCTATTCTGGGATGTGACAAATAGGATATAAAATCATGGGAGGGTTTAGAAGTTTTCCTTATGGTGTGTTTTTTTAAAAAAAAGTATTGAAGGTTTAGTGGGTGAACACAATTTTTTTTAAGTTTTGTAGGTCTAACAGTTTGTTACATTTGCTGCCACTGTAAATAGCCCCCAAAGTCTTTATTTTCATGCCAGTGCCACTGGATGCTACTTTTGACTCATACCAGTTTGGTTTTAGTTTTTGATGAAATGTGCCCATCCATGGCTTGTAGTCATCACTTAACTGGACAGAGATGATGAAGTCCTGTGTTTCAAGACTTTGTACCATATTTAGCTTGATTTACACTTGCCTTATGTGCTGAAACTGCTGAAACTGACATAATCAAATATTATGTTTGCTAATTGGTGGAATAAATGAACCAAAACAACTAGAAAAACACACTGAAAAATTATAATTCAGATGTAAATTCCTTGATAATATTCATCATAACAAAATTTTAGTGCATTCAGCCATATTTCAATAAAACATTCAGGACAACAGGGACCATGCAGGTTTGAGAAAATGCTTTGTCTCCATGGTTGAATATTTATTTGAAAGCTGATGATACCAATCTCAGTCCCAAGAGGTACCACCTCTTTAAGTAGTTCAGTATTCTAAACTGTGGCCAAAAAAAATATGTGTTGCCAATAAGCTTGACTGTTGACTTGGGTATTCAAATATAAAAGATTTAAAATTAGAAAATTAAAATATCTACTGAAATGGTTGCTTGAATAGGTATTAAGTGTTGCTAATCAATACAAATCATTTGGTTGTGCAAATATGTATGAAATGTCTTGTTATCAGTGTAAAACATTTCTCATGGGAAAAAACTCTGAAGTAGACATTTAGCAAGTCACTCTGATTAAATCCTGGCTTTAGGAAATAGTGCCATATGAGCTGGGGTTTAGTCAGTCAGACTGAGATGAAATCCGTACCACAACTTTCCAAACAATCATCGGGATGATAATGTAAAGTATTGCCTGAGGGACGAAGCACAAGAACAGAAATATTTGATGACGTGTGGTATTTCCATGGGTATTCATGCTTTAATGAGAAGAACAGCACATGAATCACAACTCTTTTTTTTTTTTAATACTACATTATAAATAAATGTCAGACCACAACCACAAACAAAAAATACGTGAGAAAATATAGGGCATATGCTGACAATTTTTGCAATATCAGGTTTCTCTTTTGGACACCTCTACGTGTAAAAATTTATCCTGTGATAGAGGTTTTGGCTGGCCTTCATCTTGGCACATAACCTTGTGTTTTTGTTTCTTTTTTTTGTGCAGTAAACTGAAACTGTCCTCTAAGATGATAGACTAAATAGATTAACTCTGTCTGTCAGTGTTTAGAAGTGTCTAAATTCCTGGTTCCCATACTGGGAAGAAAAGTTTGAAATGAAACCTCAAGAAAAATGTTGACTGCCTAATAAATTTCCCTTTCTTTAAATATTCTGTAAATATTTAAAGTCACTGGAACCTTTTATTTTAGAAAACAACCACCTGTTGCTCATTTGTTATAAAAGATCAAAAATAATTAATGTGAATTCTAGAAAGTCTAGAAATAAAATAAAATTTTTCTATTTTCTGTGATCCTTTTGAAACTTTGTCATTCTTTGAAGCTGCCACTGCAAGTTGCAGTAGTTCACTCAGGACTGTATTTTTATAGTTTGAACTACTAGCTTGATTCTAGCTTTTACTGAGCAAACTGAAAAGTTACTGCAATATGATATTCAGAGGATATTGTCTTTCAGAGTGACTTTTATATTATTTAATTAGAAAACTTTCCATAACTATTTGTTTATTGCCGTAATCTGAAGATCATTAGTAAATTCCTGTCTCTTTATATCAATGCGGTTTAATGGGTTACAAGGAATGTTGACAAAATCAAACTGAGACTTTACACTTATGTTCTACTCTTGAAAAAACATTAGCAACTTTACAGAAAAAGATAATTCTACTTTCATCAATCTAGTCTTTAAAGATAATTATTCCTTCTAAATATAAATGTAATAGGCATCACCTAATGATGAAACAAACATCAGTTTGGCAGTGCAGTATGATAACATTTTGATTTATAGTTCTTCAGTAAGAGGTAAGGTTTTATTATCAATATTTTGTATTACACAGGCAGAAAGTTGTATTCCTAACTGAAATAAGGGAAGAAAACATTGTTGTATCTCACCACTGTGTGACCACTTATAATTTGCATGTAATAATGTTTTACAGAATGATTCACTAAAGGTAAAGCCAGTGTCACACAGAGATATCACTAAGAGTGTGAGTCTAAGACATTGATATTACTAATTCTCAATTTATACTTCTGATTACTTAAAAAAAAAAACAAAAACAACCCAACCAAAATTTTGGAAGTTAATAGGGCTTTGTATCATATTTCCTGATAAACTTTTAAGTTATTGTTACAGACAGACATCTGTGGCATAAATAAACATTTAATCAGAGAATGTTTTTGAAAGCTTTGTGTAAAGATAATAAGATTTGTTTAATTATTAACTTTATTCTCTGCGTAACCCTCATAATTAGGTAAGTGATAATCACTTCTGTATTGCTTCTGAGAAGTATATTGAAAAAGCAAATATGCAAAAATTCTTTTTTTTCTCTTTCCTCTCAAGCAAGACATTACTGGGCACAGACTAGAATTTTTAGAGCATGGAGAAACACTTTATTCACTGTACTCATACATCTTCATGGCTTGTATCTGAACAGGTAGTTGAAACTCAGAAGAGGGAAATGGGAAAAACACAGATCTCTCAATACTGAATGATTCAAAAGTCTTTGTGGAGTGATCCAGTTTCTTTAGCTTGTATAGTAAGAAACATGTATTGGGAGTAAAGTTGAAGACAGTTCAATACAGATATGTTCTGCTAAAATACAAAGTGACCTTAAACTAATTTACAAAAGTGGTCTCAGTAATAAATTGTTGTAGTAAAATTTTTTTGGAAAAACTTTTCCAATAATTTTGCTACATCCTAAAGAGGTTTTTTTCATTAAAAAATAAAATAACTTCAGTCTGATATTTAAACCAAATCATTCTACTTAGAAGAATATGCAAAAGGCACTAAAGTATCAGAACCAAAACATTTCAAGCAATATCATGCGTTTTGGGGGGACAGAAGGACAAAAATACAGTTGTCCTTATTGAGATAACATTAATTTGGACAGCATTTTATTTGGTTAATGTCCCATCACTAACTATACTTCTTTCCTCCATGTGTTAGTTTTATATAAGCAGAAGAGAGATCACTTTAGTTCTCTTTACACATAAGTATATTCTAACCAATTGAGCACATTTGTATGTAGGTAAAAATATCACTTGAAACAAAGAGCATTTAGAAACCTTATTAAAAAGATACTTCAGAAATTACAAGTGGATACATTTTCACATGGTCACTCTTTATTTCAAATGTGTTTTTTAATCCTGAATATTATGTCAAAGGCCCCTATGTTTTGAAGGTCCTTAGTTAAAATGGACACCAAAATCAATTTGTATACTGCACTAGTCTTAATGAACAAATGAAGGACTATTTCTAGTAAGTGTGTTTTATGAAGACCATAGAGGTTTAGTGGAAGGAATGACAGTAACAGTGCTTGCTGATTTTAGTTGTAGGATTGGGAATAATACCATTTGAGAATTATCAGTATTGGAAAGAAATGCACAGTTTCCTACATAATGGTTTAATTTTTTTGGTGTATGAATAATTTCCTTTGTTTGGTGTTTGCATAACTTAATCTATAGTTATAAATTGCCATAGATAGGAAGTACAATCGTCTTCCATGGGTTCTGAGAGATGTGCAATGCCTGACTTGTTTCCCACCGACCAACCACTGATTATTGTAATTACATGGTAGTCATGATATACAAGAGCTCTGAAGGATAGGCACCTATGGAAATTACATTGGAAGCTAACACAGAGAAGAGGCTGCTGAACTGATGCCTTCAATAGAGCAGTATTTTTTCTCCTAACTTGCCTTCAAATTCTCATTTTTTATGACTTCTAAACTTTGATACAAATTATGTTAAGATGATTTGCCAGCCTGTAAAGAATTCATAATGTTTAGCTTTAATACAGTGAATTCACAGAAGAAAACTATTGAAGCAAAGTTTTTTTGTACATCAGAAGAAAATGACAATTGGTACGACAAGATAAGACAGGATAAACAGTCAGAATACAAGTTAGTTCCAAATTCTGTTAATGTCCATAAGAACACAAGGCAAATGTGAGAGAATCTGGAATATTTTTGCTACAATATTTTTGATTGTTAAATAGATATTTTGATAGTCATACTTTCCTCACAGTCATTATACCTTCCTTTTTTCTGGTTTACAGATATCATGAAGAACAGATCTTATAGTCTGAGGTCTTATAAACTGCCCTGTCGTAGGATCTATGTGATTAATCTTGCTCATAATTATGATTACAATCAGTGGGGAAATAAAATAGAACATGAGTATTTCTTTTGATAAAATATTAAAACATGACCAGTTTCAAGTACAAGAAAACCCATCCCATTTGTATCCTTACTAAGTCATTATTTTCTTTGTATACTTCTCTCTCCACCGCCTGCCCCTTCCAGGGTCTCTTTCTGCCTTGCTTTTGTCTGTGAATCTAAGTGCTGTAAAAGCTTGGTGTCTTGCCCCACTCCAGTGGACGGTCAAGAGAGGTTTTTTGTGATTCCCCGAAAAGGAGCAGTGGCTAGGTGAAGTCAGACAATGACTCAAGGAACAACACGACACAATTTTATTTACCTGAGCAACTGCAAAAACATCACAAATCAACCTTTCCAAGTCAAGGACCAAATCACACTTACCAGTTACCACCAAACATCACTTATCCATTAAGCAAGTACCAAATAACACTCAATCATTATTTGCAGGCAAAAATTAGACAGAAGACAGAGTAGGAAAGAGTTGAAAAGTAAGGAAGAGGGGCAAAAAGAGATAGAGAGACAGAAACACAGAGACAATCACAAACACAGAGACATAGAGAACATCATCAATCCCTCATTCCAACACATGTCCTTCTCTTCAGGCAGAACTCTCTGTTTCAGGCAGAAACTCCCTGCGTGGGGTGACAACGGCTCGATGGGAAGCATAGTTCAGGCTTCACCTTTTATACGGTTCAGGGACCACAGGGACCACACCTCGGCGGGGGTTAGGGGGCCCTGCATCCAGGTCACCTTCGGGGTTGACCTTTGGGAGGCGCAACAGCCCTGCATCCAGGTTAGCTTTGTGGGGCTGGCAGCTGGTTCTCCACCGGGGAGACAGCCCCCAGCACCCATGCCCCACCTCAACCGGGGTGCAGTCACTCAAAACATTAACCACTCGCTAATGTTTGTTCACAAAAGAACTTTTCTTCCAACAGGCTCTGCTCAAGCTGTTTGTAGACATAGTGGCACCTCTTCTTTAGAAATGTTCTGTCTGAATGGTCTGCCCTAGTGATTCCTGGTGGAGCCTCTTCTTTAGAGAGTGCTCTGCCCATTGTTTGAGCCATAAACATGGATAATCCCGGAGGGGAGGGGTAGGGGTCCAGGCTGTGACACTTGGCTTTCCAAGAGAGGAGGGAATGGTAAAGAAACTGACACAGCTACAATTTCTACTGTTTATTTGGGCCAAGAGATTTTTTGTAATTATTTCATACCCTTCTCAAATATGGAAATGAACTTTTTGACTTTTTGCTCCATGTTCTTTTCTTTTTTAAAGTCTGATTTAATTAGCTGTAGAAACAGCTTTCACAATTTATAAAACTCAAGTCATTCCAGAATTTCCTTTAGTCCTAGAAGAATAAGTTTGTTTCCAAACTTTCTTCAGTACTTGTGCTGCTGAAACTAATCCTTCGACACTCCTAAACCCCAAAGTGCAGTTACAGTCTCGTACTTTTAAGTATAACTGCCACCGCATTCAGTAGTTCAGGTAGCTTGCTCTTTGCTTTTTCAAGAAAATCTATTTTGGATTATAGGTGTTTGCAGAACATCATTCTCTGTATTTCTAAACAGGAAAATAATGCTTACATTAGCTATTCAAAATACTTTGTAAAAATTAGCTAATACAAGTCTTCAACATTTTGATCACAGTGGAATAAATGTGAGATGCTGCAGTCAGGTGTTTCTTTCAGACCTGGTCAGCAGAGCCCTCCAGTCTCTATTAAAACCACATTTTTTACTCTGCGCTTTCATTCTATGCTGTCAGACCTTAGTCTTCTACATGTACATGCATATTTTAGAAATCACAGAAGATTCTAAAGCTTTCCAACACAATAAAGTGAAATAGAACTTTCCTTCCATAGCACTGTCCAATTGATCATATTGTTGTCCAAAAACTGGAGTTGTCACCCGGTGTGCAACGAGTCAATCCACACACACAGTGGACACAGAGTCGAGATATCGTTTTATTGCACTTCTGCACAGAGATGGATGCTAGGTGGTAATCCACAAAACTAGCATACCTGGTTGCAGTCATGTCACATATTTATACATCTCAAAATGTTGGTTGTGACCGCTTTGCCCCATCCCTCTAATTACAATTGGTTAATTCTTATCTCTTCTTAATTGCCATTGGTCAGTTTTAATCCCACTTCGATTTAAAGGCACAGTGTTCTTCAATTTTACCACGCATGCTCCGTTAAGTGGGGGTCTTGATTCGTGGTGGGTCTCAGGTATCTGGAGGTGTGGTTTTCACATTATATATAATAAGGTTCCAAGATTTGTAATAACAAAAGTCTCCCATGCTTCGGGACATGTCATACCCCAAGGACAGTATCCTCCCTGATAAGGGGTAAATTGTCCCAAATTGCTCCCATTTTCTCCAAGGACAGGCCCATACAGCACCATCTCACTGTTTACATAACTTCCTTATTGCCAGATAACAATATGTTTGTTTTTATTCTGCAGAACTCAAGATCTCATTTTTATCTTGATGACTTAAACTTGGTACTAAGGAAATCAGATAAAGAGAAAAAAAATGTTACTTTTATCTAATTATAGCGTTCCTCTTCTGGATTTGGTTCTTGTTTTTTGGGGGGGCAGGGGGGTTCACAATAAATTATTAAGAAAATGATTAATATAATTTCTATTTTTTTAAAGAAGTATTATATTTAAAAGCAGTTTCTAAGACAAATTAATGGCTGTGGCTAGCACTGTCAGTCAAGCTATTCCAGGTCTGTTGCTGAGATACTTTGTTCTGCTTGCTAATCTTATATAAACAGTAAATACAGATATAATGCAATATCTTCTATATACCTGTGCCTAGCTGGGACCACTGTCCTCCTCATTTCTGCAGGAGAATTATACAGGTTCTTTTTTTCTTATGTTGTTGAGCATATATATATTTTATCTATCTCTGTCATTTTTTCTTGCAATACTGTATAGTACACTAAAATAATTTACAATGTACTACAACATTTCTAAAATCTAGTAGTATTTTCACTAGCAAAAAAAAAAAATAATCAAGGTAGCTCACAGAAAACAGTACAAGAATGGTTAAAAACAATTGAGTAAATGCTGAACAAACTATAGCCAAATTGCTTTAAATAAAAAGAGTGGTATTAGTTACTTTCAAATATTCAGGAGCTGAAATAAGGCTAATGACAAGTGTTCCAGCTCCCAGTCCCAGAATTACCCACAGGCTTGATCATATGCTTTATTTTATTGTTTTTACTCACCTACTGATAGAAGGTCACTCAATGCCATCTCAAAATTAAAAATTTGGAGCTTTTGTATGATTATTACAATCTCACATAACTACTGTTTTCCTGAATGTAAACTGTTGGAGCATCCAGTTATGTGTTCTAATTTTCCTCACTTCCTCAGTGGAAGAGAGGTGATATAGACATATAGAGATGACAGACACATGGGAAACAATACAGATGATTTTATTTATACTGTACAAAGCTATTTTGATTCCCATTTCTTTCATGACTGTTGGGATGAAAATGAGTAAAGGTGATGGAAATTTTTGAAGTCCTAAAAAATCACGTCCTTCTTAACTCCACTGTACCATCTTCAAAGCAGACATTGCAAATCTGGGCTCTGTATTACCATACACTTAAGTTTTGCAATCTGTTCTCGCAAATCAATTTTACACAGCTTGAGAATACGGGCAAGTTTGTATTTGTGCTATAAAGATGTTTCAGAGGGGAAAAAGAATGAAAACAGTGTTGTAGCTGAAAACAAATCAATCGAACTGTATTAAAACTAAACACATGATGCCAAAGATGAATGTAGAGACAGAAACAGGGACAGAGATTACCATGGGGTCTAGACACATACAGTGATTAATCATCACACACATCCGTAAGAGAAAAGCACAAGAAGGAACAGTTTTTTCTTCTTGGGCTAGACAGTCTAGAGAGAAAGAAGATTATATTCTGTTCTCCATGGATGAAGGAAAAGACCAAATGGATACTAACGGTCCCTCATTTGCAGCAGACTGAAATTCTGTCTTTCGGCTAGCTTTATTTTTTATTGTTTGAAAACAATCCCATAACTAATTTTGCATTCAGAACATATCTGTTTTCTTTTCAAAAAGTAATTTTAATTTTAAAATCATATTAAATAATTATGTTGAGTTTAATTTAGCAAAAAATCAATGTAATTAAATTCAGCAAACCTGAATACAGGAAAGAACTGCAATACTGGTTTTTTTTTTTCTTTTTTTTTTTATAAGTTTTGCAATTACAGTATAAAATTTATTCAGATGTAAATATTGCTGAATGCAGTTCTAATTACTGGGAACATGACTCTCTCTGCCTACACAGGATAAGTTAAAATGAAAACAATCTATTTAGATTTTTTTTTCTGCACACACAGAATACTGAGATAGCATTATGGTGCTCAGAAACTAATTGACGAATTTTCCAGCTTTGGAGACAAATTTCACCTTCATGCAGAGGCTGATAAAACAAATGTGTTTGTAGCACCGTATGATAAATAATATTAGTATGAAAAAAGAATTCTGCAGAAATAACTGTGAGGATTAGGTCATAGGAACATTTGCATGTCAGCTGGGGGCAACACAGCAGATTTATTTGTGATTATTTGATAGTTACTAGTTTCATGGGAGAGGGGAAGATATCTACCTAATCTTTTATTTCTTTTTAAATTGAGCCTCCTTATAAACTTCCCAAATACAAATTTTACTTTGGCTTTGCCACAACAATTTGTTGAAGCCAACAGGTGCCCTCACTCCTTTCTTGTGCATGGGCAACTGAACATACAGTAACATGCCAGCAGCAGAAAGTATTCTCTGATCTATAAAAGATCTATACAGATCTGTTCTGGAAACTAGCTTGTGCCAGTTGTATCCTCTCTGGTAGTGCTCAGAACCTCCAGGCCTTGTGTCCTGGTTTCGCCTTGGACAGAGTTAACTTTCTCCATAGTAGCTAAGAAGAGGCCAAGTTTTGGATTTGTGCTGAGAAAGTGGCTGATAACATACTGATGGTTAGAGTTGCTGCCAGGACAGTCAAGCACTTTTCAGCTTCTCTGCTCTGGCACAGCAGTGACACTGGCAGTGTCTGCAGATTCAGGAGATGCTGGGAGTGAGCACAGCCCCAAATACTAGCCTAGGATGCAACTTTAGGTTTAGGATTGAGACCCAAATTGGCCAATAGACTATTCCATATCATGCATGTCATGCCCTGGATCTAGCTAGAGGCTCTGTCTGGAAGTGCTCTCTCTCTCTGGGCTGCCCCTCTCTCCTGAGGTTGCCCCTCTCTCGGGGAAGTGCTCTCTCTTTCTGGGTCGCCTGTGTGGTCCCTTTCCCAGGGTTGTCTCGCTCACTTGGTCAGCTCTTGGTCTTGGATGCTCAGGCTCTTATCTCCATTCTGGGAATGCAGTTTCAGGACTCTCCCTGCTCTGGGATCATTAGTCAGGAACAGGCTGTGTCTTGGTCATGGGGTGGTGAGCAGTATCACTGTGTGTCACTCATTTGTATATTTGTATATATTACTATTATTATCATTATTGATATTATTTTCAATATTATTGTAGTTTAGATATTGAACTATTCTTATCGCAAACCACAAGTCTCTTTTCCCTTTGTCCCTTTAATTCTCTACCCTGTCCTTGGGAGGTGGCAGGGTGAGCAAGCAGCTGTATGGTGTTGGCTCCCAGCCAGGATCAAAACTACTACAACCGCTTAACACAACTTCCTTCCAGCCCACTTTAGGTTTCGTTTTAACATCAGAAGACTAAAGCAGACAATGTATTGCTGTAATTCCTGAGAGAGGGGAGGGAAGAAGTATATGTGTGGAAGTACGTTGAACTCCCTTTCATATTTATACGTGTCCAGGAAATTAATTCATGTTTCTTTAGCTGAGTTCAGGGCAAGATATGTGTAGGGGATGGGACAGGGCTGTTGATTGTTGTTTTCTTACCAAAAAAGTATAATTATTTTTTTTTATTATTTACACTATTTTTCTCTTTCATCCACCCTGCTCAGGTAGCTTATGTACTGTTAAAGGAGAACATGATTTAAGACTCATATTAAAATGTCTCTAGAAATTACATACTTATTGAAAAAAATAGCAGTGTAAGCCAGGTGGAAAAAAATAGGATGGTAGAATGAAATACTTCTGAGGACAGTTTTGTTGTACAACATTTGGCCTTAAATAAATGTATGGGCCTGCTTCTGAAAATATATTACATATGTCAAAGGAACAGTAATTAAACTGCTCCCTGTAAGCCTTTTTGATAGGCCATTTTCAGAATGAATGGTTGAGGCTGAGAAAGGGCACTTGGCATTTAAGAACCCTACCTTTAGGATATTATTCTCCTTGCTTTCTCATGCTCACATAATTTTACTTTTTTTCCACCAATTCAAAGCAATGCTAATATCTGCTGTTCCTGTTAAAGACGACCCACAAAATAAAAATTACGTGTCACATAAATGTAATTGCTTTTGTCATTAAAAAAGACCAGTTAGTCACATCTTGTATCAACCCTGAAGAAGAGAGACATATAATGCGTTGATCATGGTGAAATGACAAATTTTACATTTTGCCATTGATTAATGGAAACCGACAAAAGCCACAGTCACTTGTACTAAATCACTCAAAATAATTATTACCTGCTTAAAATGTTGTTATTGTGAATAAATAATGATAATAAAAAGCAGTGTCTAACCAAGACCCATAATACATTTCTTCAAATGAGATAAACAAAACTAAATGTGATGGAGTAAAACCCTAACTCATCTTTAAGGAAACTGGCAGATTCTAGAAACTTTTTACTAAAATTGATGTAATAGCATTTGTGTTTAAAAGAATTATTTTTGACCAATATTACTGCTTCACATGGCCTGTCTCTTGGACCTAGATTTCTACTTTATATTAATGTATACACTTGCAATAACAAATGTGTATATAAAGAAACTAAAATTAATTTTATATAAATAACTGTTTTCCTTAATGCTGAAATTTCAAGAAAATAAATTGTAACACAATTAAAGAGATAAAAATCTGAGTTATCTCTAGGAATTATTCACAAAGTGACAATGCCAGGTGACATAAAAATCTTTACTTTCTATATTCTGTTACAGGACATATTTTACAGGAGTTCACACAATCCCCTCCCTGTTGGAACGGTTTTACACCTTTACAGTGTTTCTTTCTCATTTGTGTGTGCCATACAGTGGTTCATTTCCATGGACACATAAATATGCATTTGCAGACTGTCTAAAATTTATATTTATGTGCCTTATGTATTTATTGCAATAAGGTGTTTTATTTGTTTTTTTAGTTCTTCCAGTTTTCAGAATATGATATAACTGTGTTGGAAGATTTCACAGATGCAAGAATTTTTCCTGCTATGAACATGGAAAAAAAATCTGTATCTATTTATTGATCTCCGATTTTTAAGACAAGATTTTCACGGTGTTTGTTTTTTCTCCATGCTGTAGCAATAGGTACCAGATTTTATATGCTTTAACTGTGACTCTTGCATAGCTAGTAGTCTTTCTGTGGCTGTCATAGAAACTTCTGAGTTTCTTTGGTTTTACTTTTGGTTTTGGATTATTTTTCTTAAAGCCCTGTGAAAGTTGGAAACTATAAACTATAAACATTTCCAATACAGAGTCCTTAGGGATACACCATAATAAACATTAAAGCCATCTTCGTTTGCTAGTCAGAGACAAAGGATGTGTGAAGAAAATGTAGAACAGTATGACGCTGTAATTACAGGCCTGACAGAAATAGCCAAAATGAAAAGTATTGTAAAAAGGGAACATTTACTTGAACTCAGGGAGAGACAATGGAATTACAATACCAGAAATGTTAATAATTTGAGTTTTTGTCTTCTGTAAGAACATAAATGTTCTTCCAGTTGAAAGAAAACAATAAAGACCTTTGATTTCTCTTTTGACAGCTTGATTCATTGATAATGTTTTAAGTGTAATAAAAAGAATTTATGGCAGTCTTTCTGTTAATCACAAAAAATATAGTTATAAAGGCAAAGAAATATGACAATTCCTAAGAAATAGGTTATTTTGGCCATGAAAAGGAGTATTTTACATTTTCACCTTGGAAAAGTAGAAATTTCTAAAGCTTTATATTATATGACTGCCACCAACCATCCACCTGCACGTTTGCTTTCACGAGAACACTCACAAGTTTAGCAATTGTGTTGCAAAACTGATGTAATGCCATCGGATCCAAGTAGCTCCTAACTTTCCATGAGGGAAGTTGGGAAGGAGCTTGTGAAGAATAAACACATTCTTCCTCCATTTCTCCTTTTCACAATCATCTAGAGCAATAAGACAATTTGCACTAAAGGTTTATAGTCCTCACAGGTACTTATTTTTGGTTGTTTTACATGGAAATTATTGGTATATGGAAAGAAGTATTTTTTCTTCATTTTTATTTAGCTCCTCACCGTACATACACATAAGCATGCACGCTCATGTGCATCACTTATAAAATTAACTAATGATTCTGTTATCTCTTAAAATGAGATAATTATTTTTTTCATGTATTACTATGTAAAATATGTACTATTAAATACCAGGTTCTTTTAAAATATGAAAAAATTGCAAAAAAATGCATTAATCATCTTAAAGCTCTATGTGAGACACTATTTTTCTTTCACGATGCTCACTTGCAGTCTAGTTAAGTATGCTTAATTTGAGGTAAATGCTTAAATCTTTCATTGCATTCAAGTAAAAAGTAACATTCAATAAGGCAACTTAGTGAAACGGTGACAGACATGAGATGCATCCATGGGTTCTGAAAGAACTGGCAGATGAAGTTGTTAAGCCTCTATTCATCACATTTAAGAAGTTGTGGTAATCTGGTGAAGTTACCACTGACTGGAAAAGTGGAAACATATCCCACATTTTTAAAAAGGGAAAACAGGAAGACCTGGGGAACTGCAGGCCAGTCGTTCTCACCTCTGGGCCTGGCAAGATGATGGAGCAGATCCTCCTGGAAACTATGCTAAGGCACATGGAAAATAAGGAGGTGATTGGTGACAGCCAACATGACTTCACAGAGGGCAAATTGTGCCTGACAAATGTGATGGTCTTCTACAGTGTTGTTACAGCATTGGTGGATAAGGGAAGAACAATAGATGTAATCCACCTGGACTTGTGCAAAACATTTGACACTGTCCTGCACAACATCTTTATCTCTAAATTGGAGAGACATGAATTTGATAGATAGACCACTTGGTGGACAAGGAATTGGCTGTATGTTCATACTCAAAGAGTTGCAATCAACGGCTTGATGTCCAAATGGAGACCAGTGACAAGTGGCATTCCACAGGGGTCAGTACAGGGACTGGTGGTGTTTAACATCTTTGTCAGCTACATGGACAGTAGAATTGAGTGATTCCTCAGCAAGTTTGTTGACGACATCAAATTGTGTGATGGAGTCAACACACTGGAGAGAAGAGATGCCATCCAGAGGGATCTTGACAGGCCTGAGGGGTGGACCCATGCAAATGTCATGAAGTTCAACAAGACCAAGTGCAAGGTCCTGCACGTGGGTCGGGGCAATCCCAAGCATGAATACAGGCTGGGCAGAGAATGGATTGAGAGCAGCCCTGAGGAGAAAGACTTGAGGGTGTTGGTGGATGAGAAGCTCAACATCAATGTGCGATTACAGCTCAGAAAGCCAACTGTGTCCTGGGCTGCATAAAAAGAAATGTGGCCAGAGGTCAAGGGAAGTAATTCTCCCCCTCTACTCTGCTCTCGTGAGACGCCACCTGGAGTACTGCATCCAGCTCTGGAGTCCTCAGAACAGGAAAGACATGGACCTGTTGGAGTGGGTCCAGAGGAGGGCCACAAAAATGATCAGAGGGCTGGAGCACCTCCTATATGAGGGCAGAATGAGGACTGGGGTTGTTCAGCCTGGAGAAGAGAAGGCTCTGGGGAGGCCTTATAGCCACCTTCCAGTACCTGAAGGGGGCCTACAAGAGAGATGGGGAAACACTCTTGATCAGAGAGGGCAGTGACAGGACTAGGGTTGACAGTTTTAAGCTGAAAGAGGGTAGGAAGAAATTCTTTACTGTGAGGGTGGTGAGGCACTGGAACAGACTGCCCAGAGAAATTGTGGATGGCCCATCCTTGGAAGTGTTCAAGGCCAGGCTGGACAGTGTTCCTTGTCAGGCTTTGAGAAACCTGGTCTAGTGGAAAATATCCCTATCCATGGAAAGGGGGTTGTAACTAGATGATCTTTAAGGTCCCTTCCAACCCAAACCGTTCTATGATTTTATGATTCTATGATTCTGTTAATCTGTGAGAAATGTCTTTAATAACTGACTGGCAAGAGATTCCATCTTTATAAACCCGTAAGTAGGTACAACTTTAAATGTCACAAGCCAACACTTGTTGCCAAACTTTGGTATGGAGAGTGAAAGCTGGGACACAGTACAGCAGTCTACTGAAATAAAAATATCCTAACCTATAGAAAATTGATATATGTATGTAAGCTGGTTAATGCTATTGTCTGTGGAGAACCATTAACTACTAATGGGAGCATCATTAACTACTAAGCTCATTTTGAATTATATTAAGAAAAATTGCACTGGTTATTGACCATTGTTTTAGGGAAGGAAGGTGAAGCAAATTCTGGATATGGCCGTATTAAATCCACAACAGCATAAGCAAAGAATTAATCTTACATTGTATGGTGTGGGCTCAAAGACACTTTCCACTGCTCCAGAAATTTTCAGAAGAGGTCTATTTTTCATCATCACTCTTTAGTATTGCTATAAGCTGGAGTATGAATATGATCAAATTCTTTACAAATTATTTGAGCAATAAGTTTCTTTTCCTTCTTTTCAAAGGAAATACATTGCAGAACATTTTTGCAAGAAAACTCTAACACTTGATTGTCCTTGCTTCTTTTAATAATCGTTCATGATAAATCTTTTTTATTTTAAAATTGCACTGGTTTTTTTTTTCAGCTGACATGGACTGCAATAACTGGGTATTGAATCCACCTAATAATTTGGGATGGAAAATTTTATTAAAAAGAATTCTTTATGGAAGCTTATGTCAGAAGAATATTGATTCCTATTTACAAATTATGTCCTGCCCAGCTGCATAGTATACAGTGCCTAATTCTCTAGACTGCATAAAAGTTTTAAACTTCTCATTATATCATATGGTACAGAAACTTAAAAAAAAAAAAAAGATTTTGTCAAAGGAAATTAGACCTTGTGAAACTCACACATACAAGATGTTATACTTACAATAGTTCAGAGACACAACTTCTAGTATAGAAATCATATTTTTTAGAGGTAATTTCATTTTATTATGAGACTAGCTTCACATATAAAATACTTCTGTAAGAGTTTATGATAGAACTTTGTTATTGAAGATTAATTATTAAACTGGGAGAGGAAGATTTTTAATGAAAGTATTCCGTTCTATTGTATTGTATTCTAAGAAATTAGCAAATGAGATTTTCAAAATTCAGTTTAAAGGATAAGAGTAGAGCTAGTTTCTAGAGTCTGTTCATGTTTGTACTATCTATAACTTGAGTCCTGTAGATGGTTACAATCCATACACGTAAATCCAGAAGATGGAAAGAAGAAAGCTATGCAATCCTTGTCATACTTTTGCTAACATTCCTGGCTATAAAAATCCAACAAATAAACAAATATATGAGAAACTGAGAGGGAAGAAAGAATTGCATCTCAGTGTTGCAATGAGGCACAGCAAAGAAAGTGAGAGGTACCTTCCATTTTCTTGCAACTTTTTTAGGACCACAGCAGGATACAAATTAAAAGAAAAAAGTCAGAAATGAGAATTACAAAATGTCGTGGAGGAAAAAAATAATGTTGCTAATATATTTGTCTTTTTCACTGTTCTGACTGATGAACTCTGTGGCTATATATACATGTGTAAGCATGTACACATACACAAAAAGGGAAGCAACTACTGTAAAGCAAGAGTCTCAAATGCCTGTCCCACGTGCAAGGCTTGTAAGAAAGTCATTTTGCTAGTCAACCATGTCATATTCAGTGATCCTGGAGACTACAGCACAAGGCTGTGATTTTGTATTTGTAGTAAATTTCATGACCGAGTAAAAAGCCCAGTATGGATGTAAATGTTCTAGAATATACTTGCTATGTAAATACAATTCCTAACCTGATTCTCTACCTCCTAGGTTTTATACTGTTGAAGGATAATATCACAGCTCTTTGCCATAGTCCACCTTACCAGGCAGGCTTTACTCAGGGTCATCTGCCACTGACTAAATGACAGAGTAACTAATAAATGAGACAGAACTATTTTTCTGTTTACACGGTAAAGGAATTGATGAGCACACTGAGCAGAGCTTGCTACCATCATAAGAGTTGCATAAAAAATATGAACTATTGAAAAGATGTACTGTGCTGATCCGTGCCTGTGAGTAATTCTTATTAGTGTTAAACAAAAGCAAATGAAAGTGACTGATCTTGTAAGTCTGATTACATATTCTGTAGGCAAAACTTCCCCCTTTGTTTTGATATGCCACACACTCTGAACCCCTGGAAGCTGCATGTTGACTCAAGGGCAGAATTTATCAGTTGGGATCTAGAATGGGCAGTTAGTTTATTAAAAGTGTTGTTAGATTCTCAATTTTAAGTGTCAAAGCATATCTCAGGACTACAGCACTACAATTCCCATCAAAATCAATGGGAATTTCGTGAATGTACTCTCACACAGTGTTTCAAAAGCTTGCTTTTATCTTCCCAAAGTAGGAAAGGGTGTGTTGATTCAAATAATGGTAATTAATAAAAAGTCACATTACTAACTTACAATAAAATCAGTGCTAAGACTTTTGACTTTGAAGATTTAGTTGAAGGCATTTGAGACACAGAAAATTAAAGACAAAGAGCAGAGCAATGTGAATCAGAAAGAGATGATAGAGGAACAGTAAATAATGAAGAAGAATGTAACTAGATAGAAAATATAAAGAACATTTAAAGGCTAATAAATGACAAAGACAGTTCAGTGCAGATAAGTGCAGAACAGTGGTGACTTTGATGAGTCTTTATAACACAACTGTGTATGCATTATAAAATAGGAAGAACAAAAGGTGTTCAAGAGTCAAAAGGAAACTGTGTGTATCATTGATGTAGAAAAAGAAAGTTCGCAGACAAGTCAGCACATGGATGAATGATGACTTTGAGAGACTCTTTATGACAGCAGTCTGTTTTTCATAAGAAGTATGAAAGAGTAGAAGCTAAAAAAAAATAAAAAAAAGATAAATTCTATATGGACTCTGAAGTATGAAACAACCACAACAATGTTTCTGCAGAGGAAAAAAAATTATGTAGATGAACTGGTCTCACTACATTTCTAGCACTGATCTGACTGTGCCCATTACACAAAAGTAGTATTTACCAGAAGGATTGCCTTCTGTTTGGCCACTGTGCAGTGATAATTTCTCAAGTGTTTATTTTTCATGAGCAGTAAAAATGCAGTGACAGTGATAATAATGTTCAAGCACAAAAAACAGAGGAAGAAAATAGACATGAATATAGAAAGGATATGGAGGAAAGGAAAGGAAGAAATCAGAAAGCAAGTAGAATGAAGAGACAGAATAGGTAGATGGAAGAGAAGATAAATCAAAACTGATATTATTTATTAATACAAATGTAGTGGAAAAAAGGAAGAAAAGTCCAAAAACAAATAGCACAGGCTCAAATTTCCTTCCTTTGTTTGAAAAATAGCCAGGTTTAAACAAAGAGATATTTTGGGCCTACCACAGTATGTATACTTTCTAGAACATATCCATACGTTGTGGTTGAAATCAAGGACCGTTTACTTCAATGTCTCCTAACAGCCCACTGGGGCCAGCCGTTATTCCTTGCTGTGGTATGGTTCCTTGTCTTCCCACCTTCCTGGGCTGTTGCTCCTTCTCTGCAGGGTATTTAGCACAATAAGGAGCAGGGGCAGCCAAACCGCATATCTAACCCGTAAGAGTTCTGATACCCAAAATGACACTCTCTTTCCATCTCATCTAGTGAATCTCCAGCTATCACCATACAAAAATTTCAGTCAGGAATTTCCCTTCACTTCAGCCCTTCCCATTACTGTGGAGGTATATGACTGAACAGCTGAAGACCATTGAATGTAAACTCAGACTATTTTTGTCATATTTAGGCTAATGTGTAAGCTGGCATTCTTTCTGTCTGTGGGATTTTGGTGTCAGACTGGTGTCAGACCAGACAGATAAGCTTGAAATGCAATTCCAGAGTGACTCTCTCAGACCTTTCAAGTGCAGCAATCCTGTGTTGCACCAGCAAAGTCAGAAACTGCTTGGCCTTAAAAAAAATTACGCACTTACACACATGTCCAGAAGTAGACCTCAAGCACTTGGGAAATCTAAACATGAGATGTTAGCCTTTCTAGAAGAGCAGTTTCTTTTGGGGTTTGAGGCATCTCAGTAGGTGTATACAGAAGTGTAATTTTGGATGTAGGCATCTCAGTTCTAAGAGCATCCTGTGCTGGGTCTCTGAATCATTTTAAGAAAGTCACAACTGAAGAAAACACTTCTTATCTGAGAAAGCTATTGTATCACATTCCCTACAGAGTCACACAGATACTACAAATTAGTTCCTATTCATAATTTCATATTTTTTTCTTGTAATTATGAGAGAAGAAAGTATCTGACACAAAAATTGAATTTCTATCATTGCACAACTTAGGGGCAAACCTGCCTTTCTTCTACCACTGTGTAACTCTATTGAAGAATCAAAGCAAATCAGCTTACTAAATTTATATAAAACAGACTGCACTATAGTTCCATTTTGGCAGAGATGTTTTTCTGTTGAGTCTGGATCAGTGATGTTAAAAAAAAAAAAAAAGGGTGCCCTCAATGTGTACTATCCTGGAATATAAAATATTTACTATGGGTTGTGTGTGTTTAACTTGCCCTGGAGCATAGCTGGTATGCTTTAGTTCCAATTTTTTTAATGATACTACTACTCCTGCCAGTAATCTTTATACCAGCTGCACTGGACTAATTATGTGGTTTTCTCAAAAGTTTATTTTTGATATAATTAGGGCCTTTGAGCATCTAATAGACAGCAAGCTTTGGGTAGGCAGGAGTAAAGAACTTTCCATTTGAACAGAAAGGATAAGAAAGTTGGCATATCCTTGTAACATTCTCATTTTGAATGCATAAACCTGTACACCACCTCAGGGTGCCTACCTAATAAAGAATCATTCCTTCATATTTATGTCCACATTCTTTTAGTTATGTTTCTAAAGGTATTTTTTTTTTATTTCTATTAACTGTATTTTGCAAAGGTGCTTTGAGTCAAAGGAAATAAATACTAAGCACTGCTAACTATAGAGCATAGTATCATTACTGGTGCATTATGACCCTAAGTTTCCCGTTTCTATTCTCCCTTACTGACTGGAAATTTCTGAAGAGCTGAGGCTTGTACCCATGCATAATAGAAGGTCACGTTAAACAAAATGCAAGCCTGTCTGCAATTTGAAGAAAATTTGTGAACAGTCTGCTTAGTTGGTGACTTCTCTTATTTTATAGAGATTAAGTGAAACCTGGAAAATTATGATGTTTGCAAAGGTTTATTCTAGGGCATGGGTAGGGGTACATTTCAGAGCTTTGAGCTAATCTGAGCCACATGACTCTTTTAAAGTTAATGAGAAAGTCACAGCTAGAGTGGAATGTGATAAGCTGAATATTTGCCCCTTACTGCCTCTTTAGATTTTCTGTGTCATATGTTATGATAATAAATGGTTCCCAGCATGAGATTGATTGAAAAGGGTATTGCTGCATGAGACAAAGAACTCGTCTTTTCTTCATGATCTCTGAATAATGTTATTACCATATGCAGGGCCAGCTCTGAGCATCAGCAACCTTTGTGACCAGGGAACCTGGAATTACATTGGTGTGAGTGAACTTAAATGTACTTTCATAATCTGTCTTTTCAAGTTGTGTCTCTGAAAAGGAACCAAATAAATATGTGGTCTGCTCTCTGCATTACTGTTGACTACCTTTACTGTGGCTCTGCCATGGTAAATTTAAGGGCCTATACCTTTCAAATTATTATAAAAAGTCCTCAGTCTTGAAGAAGTCTAGAGAATACATCAAATTGAATGGAACAGCAGCTAGAAGACTCTAGTCAGAAAGTTTTTTTGTATATGACTGTATATGGTGTATATTACTACTTTTGGACTGTTATTTTTAGTACTAATGTTGGTCATCAAAGCAGGATCCAAGATTCATCCACATGTGTGGGGAAACAGACACAGTTGAGGAGGTTCTTGTTTTGTCTTGCTATTTCAAAAAGTTTAAAAAAGTAACTAAATGAGTAAAATCGCCATTCTCCAAAATAATACTGCTTTGTCATGGATTTATTTTTTTGGTCTGTCAAATGACTTTAAATAGAGAAGACCACAGGCAAATTAACAAAGGGCTAGTTTGTTCAATTATTTCTTGCACAATTTAGGAAGGATCTACTAACTTAATGCACATCAGAGAGGGCAAAAAAAAACCAGAAGGCAATTGCAGGAGGAAAATTCTACTTTGAGAATTAGATAGACCTACTTAAAAGTCTCTAGGTCTAGTTGCAGAGTTTTTCAAGACATTATTCTAGAAACTTGTATTACAGAGATACTACAGATAAGAAGCAACATTCATTAGTCTAGTTCTCTGAGGTCTTTTTAACTTAGCGTGGTGGTGTTATTGCGATTGAAATATGTAAATAGTACAAGACCTAACTGTGGGGAATGTTCTCAGCATCTTATTTAAATATCAGTTTAAATAGTGGGGGTTTCTTCTCCTAAAATTTACAGCTGCCTAAACCTGTCTTTGGCCCAGAATTTAGTGATGAATGTTCAGTGTGTTTTGTGACATTAAAACTGGGCTTGAACTATCAATTAATTTGCATTTCCATACAGCTTTTCGTTCAAAAATTTAAAGTATTCCTAAAAAAAAAATCATTATACTTAATGAAGAAGCAAGTAAAAAGTTCTTTTACATGAGAATATGAATTGACTACCGCCATAAAAGCCACTTAGAAATAGAATTAAATCATATATTGTCTAACTATATGAACCAAAAATTTGCTCTGGACTATATTAATTTTTAAGAAAAGTACTGTGCATAAAATGTTAAAACATGGATTAGCTGTCTTATTAGTAGAATTTTCACTCTTCTATCTAATACAATCCTTCATCCCCACTAAAATAAAAAAAAAATCAAAACAAAAATTTAATAAAACTTGAGGGCTTTTTTGTTGTTATCAAGTTAATGGTGTCACACTTGTGATGTGCACACCTGTATTCTCTTCCACAACCCTCCCTCTTTACATATATGCTACACATTTGAGATCATATAGAAGGTCATATAGATTGCACTTTTATTCTTATTCAGATTCAGAGGACTGTTGATTTTCATCATGAATAATATTGACCAGTGAAGTATTCTTGCTTTGGTGGCTTCATTATTTTCATAGTTTCATCTAGTTATTATAGTTCGCTTGAATAAAAATTGAGAAAACTGTCAGCTACAGCTTTGTAAACCCACTAAAATCCACAGTCCTGCAGTATATTCTCCGATGTTCAATCCACCATGCCAGAGATCTCAACAAAAGACATTTTTTCGTTGTACAGACCCATTATTCAATTTCAGTTTGTTAAGTGTGATCATATTACTCACAGAACCCCGTCAGTGACAATAACAGGTCAAGGGTGTGTTCCTAACTCTGCAGGTAGCTTGTAGATCACATAAAACAGGTCACAGATTGTGATGATATTGGTCTGTCCCACACCATGAATAGTACCAGCTGTACCTTGTATTTCCTTTCCCCTTCTAATACACCTCAAGTGAACAGAAAAATATTTTTAGGATCCCTGCATGGTTTCAGTGACTGCACAAGGCATTATTTTGCTACTTCAGAAGAAAAAAACTAGGTGGTTTTTTTTTTTTTAAAAAATGATAAAAACCTGTATAAAAAGTAAGATATAGTTACAACAAGTCCAGACAGGCAGTTACAGATATATGTCAGCTTTATCCAGACAGGCAGTTACAGATATATGTCAGCTTTAGTATGAGAGCCATTTTGCCAAGTTAGCCCAGGTCTGTTCTTGGATTAATAAATGCATAAACTATGTTGAGGATAATCTGCTCACTTTTAGCTACAATTTTAGTCATCTGGAAACACCTTCATAGTGAAAATGAGCTAGAAGGCTGGAGAGATGTGTCCTAACCCTTCGCAGGATTTACTAGCCTAGAATCTATTCATTTCTACGGCTTCCAGTTTGTATGAAAAGGAAACAAGCTGAGCCTGCATCAACTCAGGACACAGACAAAGTCACCACCTTTCTAAACAAACGAATTAATTTTTTTCACATTTACTCAGCTGCAGAAATGCATTTTAGGAAATTAATTAATTTGCCTAAAATCTTCTGAGAATTGGATATTGTCAAGTTTTGTATGGATTCTAAAGAAAATGAGAAAAGATAATTTCCAGTGTTTCTCTAAACCCAATTGAATTTGTTACAATACACATTCAGATCTGATGAAATACCATAGCTCCGTGTAGCTGAATATGATAGCAATTCATTAGTGTCCCATTTACCCTTACCCTGCTATTTATTGTGTTCAGGTAGTCCTTTAACAAGTTTTAATCTTGACAATTAAGTTTAAATAGAATTATTATTGACTTCAGACTAACCCTAATTTGATTTAATATTATTTTAATAATTATGATTTAACATATGCTTTTCTACTGATGAAAATTTCACTATTTTTTTTTTAGCTAATAGATTTTAGTGAGCTTTCTTGAGTGCTAAATTAGAATGTCAAATTGCAGATTAGAAGAACCATACAAGTTTGCAGTTTGGACTTCAAAAACTAGTTTCAAAAAAATCGTGCTTAATTAATAATTTCAGCCTTGTTAATACTGAAAGTACTAATCAAAAGTGCCTTATTAAAATGTATTTATGTACAGAAATGATAACTGGAGTATTGCTGTCTATCAAATACACGACACTATTTTAAAATACTGTCCTCCTGTATATCTCTGAAACATATAAAAACATAATTGCATCATTGTCTCCCTGGAAAAGAATGCCTTTTTCTCTCAAACACTGTCTTTTTTTCTTTCTTCCTCCTTTTTCTTTTCTCTTTTTTTTTTTTTTTTTTTTTTTTTTTTTTTTACATTTCTGTTGTTTCGACTAGAGTTTTCCATTCCAAAAGTTAACGCATAAGTACACTGATTATGTAACACAAATTAATGGTAATGAGTGTTCCTGGTCTTGACTTTGTACTAGTAATACCATAAACCATAAACTTCAAGTTTTCAGTCTTCGAGATTTTTTGTTTAAAACTGTTTGGTCTTGGTTGTGTTACTGTATTGCATTTATCAGTGTGTTGTGTACAGTAGCATATGATAATGAATGCAATAAGAGACAAGATGAAAAATTAACCAGATGGACCAAATAAATCCCTTTTCTTTTTTTCCCCAAATGGTCACCCATTTTTTGGTTTGGGAAGAACAGATAACATTTGAGTTTAAAATATCAACTTCTTTCAGGATGGAAATCAAATTTTATTTACTCTTTCCAGCTTCATGTTTACTTTAATTGAAATTAAACATTTTAAAAGACATAGTTTGCTTCCCTGTTAACAGATTTAATAATTACATGGCCAAATCTTTCTTCTCTGCTAGGCTCTTTTGTGTCCTTTATTTAACATTAAAACCTGAGGAAAACCTGAATGCGGTGAGAGAACCTTTCCCTTCTACTTGCGTTAGTTTTGCTGTCTCCTGACTGTTTCTCATCTGTGAAACCACCAGAAAGCAGAGATTTATGATTAATATGCTGAGCAATGTTTCTGTCCTTGCACAGCCCATGAAAAGCCTTTTTTTCAGCTGCAAGCCCCATGTCCTCCTGCATTTTCACTTAGTAATCAGTATCCTAGACTGTCTTTTCTCTGTCTTATTGGATTAAAAAAAGACTTATGCCAAACTACTTTGTGGTGAAAAGTGATTTTCACAAGAGTATTCCCTTTGTTCTTCAGGGCTTTAGTGGATACAGAAGAGCTACTATCATATCTTTAATAAACTTGTCTTTGAAACTATTGAGTTATGTCATGTGAATATTCCCTTGGGTCTTCTGGGTTTTAGTAGAAATAGAAGAGCTACTATCACATCTTTGATAAACTTGCTTTGAAACTACCGAATTATCTCCTTTTCCAGTGCGTAATGGTGCTTATAAGGAAAAAAAAATGCCTGGGTTGTTGGGTTACCCTGAAAAATGGATTTCCTGCATCATCTAGTCAGCATTTACTCCCCTGAGTTTAGTCTGACAGTTTCCCTGGTTCTGTGTTTGCTAGACCAATTTGTGTTCACTTGCTTTGCTTGAGGAGCTGGAGACAATATTCCACAAAGACCAGACAATCTTTAGTATTCACACTTAGCTGGATCTGATTTGGGTTTGATTTATTCCCAATAAAACTTATTGAGGAAGAGAATTTCTTATTTGTCCTTATATTTTAGTAGTTCCATTGTTTCTTGCATTCAGAGTATTTCATAATTCTTTTCAATTCAGTAGAAGCCTCTCAAATATCTAAACATCACTGTCATTTTATTTTGCAACCAGTTAGATCATAGAATCATTAAATCATTTAGATTGGAAAAGACCTTTAAAATCATTGAGTCCAACTGTTAACCCAGCCCTTCCAAGTCCACCACCAAACCACGTCCCCGAGCACTGCATCTACATGTCTTTTAAATACTTCCGGGGATGGTGGCTCAACCACTTCCCTGGGCAGCCTGTTTATTAAAAAATTATCAGACTTTCAATATATTAAGAACTAACAAATCATCCATAGACTTGATCAACATAAATTTATCAGCTCATTAACCTTTTTATTCTCCTCTGAGGTTGTTTATTACTATTAAAGTAATTTTCATAACACTTGTGTTTGTTTACCATTTCCATAATTCCATTCTTCTTGACCCTCTCTCTACCTGCATAGTTTTCCAGATTTCTCCTTATTACAGTGCAAGTGCTGACATAATCACCATACTGGTAAATGATTCGTAAGCACTACTGAAAGTTTCAAATGGTATACCCATTTTCTAGGACGTGAACTGCATTCATGACTACCAGATTTTGAAATGGCATTTAAAATAACAAATGGATAAGGTAGGAATGCACACATAACATGCACTTCTGGTTAATAAAATGTTAACCAGAATTAGTAATCTGTGTTCTTAGCTCATATGAGTTGTCCACAAAATGCTAGTAATGATTGGAAACTATTATTATCCAACAGTGACTGGTTCTACAGAACTAGTAGAGATGGAGATTTTACTGTGCATATACTTCTTTGGGTGTATTCACTATTGACTTACAAAATTATATGGACACTTAAAATCCCATAGAAATTTTTGTCTCCCCCAAGGATGACTATATAAAACCTCTTGATCCACACAGTCAAACAAAAGAATGTGAATTCTACAAAAACTTAGTTATGTACATGTACTTTTGACAATTCTCTTTTCTCCAAGCCAAGTAATAACACAACTCCAAAGATTTGAAAAATAAAAAATAATATGAAAAAAACCATAGAATCCCATGCTCCAAGCAATATGTGAATGCTGTCAATGCAAATAATTTCTACACATTTTTTGGTGGTACGTACTCTATTGCTTATAAATCAGACAAAACTGTAGGCATAGCTGATGCAGTTGTTAAGTATCCATAAAGTTCCCAATTTAAAATCCCAATCATGGCAGAATTCCAAAGACACACCCTAGTCATGTAATTAGAGGTCAATTTATACTGTAGTCAAAAGTTTGTTTTTATAACAGTGGGGTCAGGTAGCATGTGCAGCAAGAAGGGATTCTACAGGTACTTAGGCAGGAGGAGACAGGCCAAGGAGAGTGTTCCCCCTCTGATGAAAGGTAATGGGGAGCTGGCTTCCTTAGACACAGAAAAAGCTGAGGTACTTAATGAGTGCTTTGCCTTAGTCTTCACCGGTGGTCAGGCTTCTCATATCTGCCAGGACCCTGAGCCTGTAGGTGAGGGTGTGGGGAGTGGTTTCTGTCCCACTGTAACGGTGGAACAAGTCTGAGTCCTCCTCATGAAACTGAACATGTATAAGTCCATGGGACTGGGTGATATCCATCCTAGGGTTCTGAAAGAGATGGCTGATGTGGTTACTGAGCCGCTCTCCATCATATTTGAAAAATCCTGGCTGTCTGGTGAGGTCCCCGGAGACTGGAAAAAGGGAAATATTACTCCCATTTTTAAGAAAGGGAGAAAAGAAGACCAAGGGAACTACAGGCCGGTGAGCCTCACCTCTGTGCCTGGGAAGATCATGGAAGAGATCCTCCTAGAAGCTATGTTAAGGCACACACGAGACAAAGAGGCGATTTGAGACAGCCAGCATGGCTT
>NW_010123202.1:0-12093 GCF_000699245.1 Pterocles gutturalis
ACATGCTGTTTGTGAACTGGGAGGGGAATAAGAGTCTTAGTGTCTGCGTACATGTTGTGCCTGTTGGTTTGTCTGCCTTCATCTATTGTTTGGCATGCCTTCCAGTATTTCATGAGAACAGAAAAACAGCCGTGTTCTGGTCAGGCAGAGTGTCCATTTAGTTCCATACTCTCTACAAAGGCAGCTAGTAAAGACGCTTGGGGTGAAAAATGTAAGAAATGCATGAAGTATATGGATTCTAAATATGAAGAGATTCCTTCCCATGGTTAGGTCCTTTAATTAGTGGTTTAGGGACCTCTTAGCTGAAGGTTGCACCCAATCATTTGTGTTTTAAATACCCGGCAGTGGTCCTGTCATTCAAGAATATAGTTCTTTTTTGAGTCCATCTGTGCTTTGTGTGTCCAGTGTCTTGCTTCAATGATTCCATAACTCAAGTATACCTTGTAAAGAAAAAGCATTTCCTCAGTTGTTACACAATCTACCATTTAGTGAGCTGCCCACTAGTTTTTGTGGTGAGAAATGGTTCCTTGTCGACTTTTCAACAAATCAGTCATTCTGCCAGTGCCTGTGCTGTTTTCTTTGGTGATTTTTCATCTTTGCTGAAGACTTTCAATTACTTTGGTCTTGGAAAGTTTGGCAGTGCTCTGATGGAAGAGTCAGTTTCACAACACTGTGAGAGCACTGCCATCCACTTTGTGGACAAGGAAATATTTTTACTTTGCTACCAGTAAAACTGAGTTAAAATTTCTTTAATTAACCAAGGTTCTGTGAAGACTGGTTAATGCCTGTGTTCATATATTATGGGTAAGATGACATGTATAAATTAAGGAGGAACCACATTGTAGTTCTGAATATTATGATAACTTCCACAAGTAGTATATTACTAAAGTTCCTCCCTTTGTATGCTGTACATAGTCGTTAATGGTGGCTACTATTATTTGTTGAAGATTTCCACAGGAATTCTTGTTGCTAAAAGCACTTGCACTATTTTTTTTCCTTTTATTTTTATATAAAAATTTGAGAATAATGAAGGCAGTCGTCTTATAGCATCTTACTTTATTTGAGAAGCATGTTGATGAACAGCTGTCAAGGCTGAGAAATGTTATGTAAAATTTCAGTAAATAGGAACAAAACTACTTTAGAATTTAAAATTGCAAACACTTGTTTCTTTTCCAAGGAAAATAATCCATTTACCTGATCATGAATTGTATCCGAACTACGCAGCTGTTGAGCCTGAGAGTGGATTCTCTCCAAGTGCACTGGCTGTCCAGTTGAGCCTCTCTCTTTGCCCATCAGCCAACCACATGTGCCTGTCTATGGTTTAGTAAATGCTCTGCTTACTCCCCTTTTGGCTATGCTGCACTTTTATGTCCTTCCATGAAGGAGTGAGGGTGTATTTGGCATATGGTAGCAGAAAGGACAGGTATGGGTATAGCGTTGTCACAGGCTTAGGACCTATACTGGCACTATGGAGTGTGGAGGATTAGGGAGCAGTGAGTACCAGGAAGGTCTGGGCATTGCAATGCTGCTAAATGCGAATGTCTTGAGCATGAGGTGGTGGGTGGTGGTCCATGTGAGCTGGCAAAGAAAATGTCCCGGCTCTGTTCAGTTGTTCACTCCTGTGTTAGGAGGAAACCACATCATTCTGTGGTATTAGGGCGTAAGGAGCGTGCATAGCATATAGCCCTTACTGCCAGCCATTGCCTTTTGTGCAGCCTTGTTGCAAGGTGTTGTCCTCCTCTAGCTGTTAGGTTTCTGGGCTGAGATCTGTAGGTGCTTCTTCCTCTGTGCAATTTTTTTTTCTTCAGTCAATTGTTTTAAGCCATCAACAGAAAGGCAGACTTACCAAAGCTAGCAGGGTACCTCTGTTTTACAAAAATATGTGTCAAGTTGGAGGAGGGACTGTAAAACATCCTGTCAGAAGTCTTGATAAACTGTAAAGCATAAATCTGACAAAAATAAGCTTCGTTAGTACCAGAGCTCATGGAACTGCTTGCTTTAATTAGTTTTCCATAGCTGAGGAATTCTTTACCGTATAAGGGTTTATTTTAGATGCAAGTTTTCCACTAGCAGACAAACACTATAAATTTTAATTAAAATAATTCAGACTTCACTCCTCCAAAAATCAATGAAATATCTCTCTTTGTTTTGTGTGATTTCTTCATATATTGTATTAGGATCCTTAGTGGTAAGTCTCGGGTGGATGACTTATCCGTCCTTACTGCTTGCTAGGTTGCATGGAGGGGATACTACATGTATGTGGAGTTTGCAGCTCTATGCTAGAAGTTGCAAGTTTGCACTAGGCCCTGTGATTGCCTGCTACCTGTTATTTCAAGGTGGATACCTAGAAGAACTCGAACGAGGGAAAGACTCTACTGGAGTGCAGAATAAAGATTAGCTTGGCAGGCAAAAGGTGGGGCCAATATGTGGAAATACCAAACTTAAAATTAAGAGAACATGTTTTATGGGTCTTTTCTCTAAGCATTTGTCAATATTGTTTTGCGTTGCTTTTGACTTCTTAACTCATGGGTTTTGGCAGGTATGCTAATCCTTTCTAGCCCAGTCATCATACATTATGACTTAAAACATGTTTTTAAAAATAATTCACTTGTACTATTATCTAATAACTCACACTATGTTTAAGTTAGATTATTACAATCCCTTGGCTCTTCTCTATTTCAAATTGTAAAATGTCCCTTTTCTTTAAAAAACAGAGAATTCTGACTGGCAAGGTTTATAAGCCCAATAGATCAAATTTAGTGTGGTATTAAAACTGTATTTAAGTATTTTTAGTGTTTCAAAATTACATTGTTCTATAGTAGCCAGTAATATCTTAAAGTTGTTCTCACTGACACAAGCAGGAGCAGTTGAATTAAACCAGTTTAGCACTTTTTAAGAATTTACTTAGAATATATAACATTTTTGTTGTTGCTTCAGTGATTTTTTTTTTTTTTGTAGCCAAGTGATTTCATACTATAATTTTATATTAACTTTGCTGTGATAAATACCAGTCAAAGAGCAGTGGTTTGGGTGGGGGGTTCTTTGTACCATCCTTTCTAGGCATTGTTCCAAAGTACACAGCTAAAATGCTTTATAGATTTTGTTTAGAGAAGGGTTTTTAATGCAAGATCACTACTGAGTCTTTTTGATGCCATTTTGCAAATACTTGATTCTTGTTCTTTCCTTCAAAGTCAACATTACATTTCAGTGGTTAAGTGTGGCTGTTAAAAATACACGATTGTCCTGCATACTGTGTTTTAAAGAGGATCAGAGAACTTCTCAATTTTTTTCTGAATGTATGACGCTTTTGGAGAAAAGTCTGGTAATGAGAGAAGATGAGAGGATGTAAGTGTGTAGAAGGCTCAAGAGATCATCTTGCTGCAATGAATGTGAAGCAGAGAGCCTCCTTTGGACTATTTGGGTAAGGTTGTACCCTGATCTGCTCTTCAGTGCCCATGACTGAAGTTTATGATGCATGGTAGGTGCCTTTAGGCAGAGGAAAAGCAGCCAGCTTTTCATTAATTTGTAATAGAGAGACTGGCGGGAATGTTGTTCCATACCATGGAGACCTTGTAGTGAATTCCTTCATAGTTAAGCAAGCTAAAAGTAATACTCTAGAAAATGTATGCTTTAGCCAAACCCTTTGTTTTCTGAACATCCATTTGAACAGGGGTTAAACCTATGCTATGAAAGCAAAAACAGCAAGAAGTGTCCTTCCTCTTCTTATTGCAATCTCCGGCTGTTAAGCTGTTGAATATATTTAAGTAAAGATTTTAAATTGGTCAGTAATAATTACATAGGAATGATTAGGGGAACTTGTCTATGTGCAATTTAAAGGTTCTGTTAGGAAACAACTTCTGGTTTTGTAAGCTCTTTGTGTCCTTATAAGTATTTTTAAATCCCCTTTCCACATGTTGATTCTGCAAGGGAGGATGGGGATGGATGAGCTAGCCTATCTGTCTGTGAATAGACGAGTTGCTGAATCCAGCGGCTCCTAGCAGGCAGAGCTAAGGAAGAATTGCACACTAGATAAAACCAATTTCCGTAGCTGTTTTTGGAGGCATAAAGTTTAAAGAAATTTTAATTTCCACAGGAAAGGGAACAAATCTAAGAGCAATTGGTACAGCCCTTTAGAACCTGGTGGAATGGGTCATGGAGGGAGAGTTGCCAGTGTGGGGAGAGAGAACAACTGTTGGAGGGAGCAGAGGTGTTGTAGCTGAGGGGCCAAACACAGCTGAAGGAGGCTGGTTGCAAGGCAAAAAGAAAGCTTCCAAAAAGCAAGCAGTGACATGCACGCGAGGCATCTTGGCTATGCATGGGTTTCTTCATCCAGTCCCCAGGTACATTTGAGTATGGGGAGAACCAGAGGCAGCAAGCTGTCTGTATAGGCTTTAATACTGCTGTGAAAATAGAATGTGTTTATATTATTTTTAAAGTAAATTTTTAAAATGTAGGTCTGCATGTCTCTTCCTTGCTTCAGAGAACAAAGATGTTAAAATGCTGTATGAAGCTGCATATGTGCGTTTCAGCTATTGCATCTGTTTGAATAGGAAATGGTCCATGGCAAAGATGTTCAGGAGAAGAAGCCTGCCCTCCATGAAGTTGTCCCACCTCCCCTGGCCAGAGGGGCTGGAACTGGCAAGTCACCAGCATTGGGCCAACTTCTCTGGTTCCACTGAAGCTGTGCCAGTGCACAGCTGGGAATGCAGCCCTCTTTGTACAGTGGGGAAAGGGAGGTTGGCCCACACCTCGTGATTTAGCTGATGGCACACAAGGAGAAGAGGGTGGAGATCTCATGTCTGTTCTAGAGACTGTTCTTATGGCCTTAGACAGTGAACAGTTGCAAACTTCTCTGTGGATCTCATCTTGATTTAAACATTTGTGTTTTGAATTGCAGGAAATAGCTGCAAGCTGATCTGGTATCACTAATTTAACCTGGTATGTGTGTGTCCCTGAAAGGGTATGCATTAGCTGCAAGTATTTTGTTTTTAAAGCAGTTTTACTTTGGTAGCTTAGTTCCTTAGTGAAAAGCATACTTTTGAAATTGCTGTGGTGGCCAATTGTGATTTGTTTTGCTGGCTACGGTATAGTTTGTGAATTCGTGAAGAAAGCAAATGAAAATACTAGGTGTGAGGTTAGACTGTATAACCCATAAAATGAACGATATGCACAACAGAACATCTCAGCTGGATGGATTTTCATGGTGTGGAGGTCTGTGAATACAGCTGCTGTCACTCACACAAATGAGGGCCTGGCAAACATAACTCTGTAACTTTTTTGGGGGTAATACTCAGAAATAACAAAGGTGCATTTATGAGAAAAACTCTTCCTTAAAATTCAAACAGGAAACAAATGGAAATCTCATTAACATTGTGTTGAGACAGGAAAATACTCTTAATTTACAGATATCCTTTTGACTTAATACAGGAACGTATTTGTTTTGTAAAAGAAGGTAGAATTATTGAACTTAAAAGCTGTTTGGGGCAATGTAAACATATTACTTACCCAAAACACTTAAGCAAAGGAAATGTGCCCTTCATGCTTTCCCTTAAGAATTAAAGCTTTGCTTTAAGTGGTAGTAATTTACACAACCTATAAATACAATAAGTAATGTAACCTATAAGAGACTAAAGGTATTTTTTTTCTCTTGCTTCCTCTTTTAAGGTGTGCCTTTTATCTCTTCACTGCTCATAGCCTCATTAGGGAAGAGAGCTGTATTCTCCTATACTCAAAAGCACCAGTAGGAATTTCGTGTTTTCTTCCATTTTTTAAGGCAATAGCCTTAAATATCAGTTCCTACTGTTTATTATTTATGTTAAAGGTGACTTTAAAGTCGTGCTTGATTATTGCATAAATATGGTATAGAAAGTTGCTATGAAAGCTTTCTCATGTGTTTGTTCACTTTGTTTTTGTTTAGTAGGAATATTAAAAATGTATTTTGGCCTCATGGTTGGTGTCACAGCTTTCCTGTGCAAATCTCAAAGTTGTTTTGTTTTTCTGCTGAAAGCATTAAGCATAATTACCATCTTGTGCTGAGTTTTATAACAAGAACTTTTGTTTTATAATCTAGACAAAAGCATTCAATTTGTTTTATACAGACATTCATAAAATGGGGAATTAAAGAGAAGGATTGTTGCTCCTCTTTACCTTTATGAATAATTAAAGTGTCTTCTCCCACCTCCACTGTTTTTTTCCTTCACATTTTAGTTCTTTTAATAATTTGTCTAAATACTAACTTAAGACATTTCCACTTTAAATCATCTGTGCCACAAATTGCAAAATATTAGTCCAAAGTTAATGTTTAAAAGAAGTTTTGAACAAGGTTGTCCTTCCATACAGGCAAAAAAATGGGAGTCGCATCCCTAGCAAGCAAAGACAAGATTCAGAAAAAAAATGGAGCTTTACTGTAAAGCTGAAAGGAAAAAAAAAAAATTGCTGTCTGTAGCCTGACTTTTGATGTAGAGGTGAGGAATTGTTTGACCACAGGCTCTTTAGTACTGCAGCTTAGATTTTAGGTGGCTGAAAGGCATTTTTGCCTTCACATCCAGACAGTCTATTGAGAAGCTCTTTGTCTTGTCCACGTAGTGTTACATCACTGTCCAGGTGTGAAGATCCAGAATAGCTTCCAGGTTAAATGTGGTGTTCTGTGATTACAGAGGATACACTTTTCCTTCATCTTCAAACAGTGCCTATTGGGCTGTTAATTTTTTTCACTCTTCAGTATTTTCTTGTGTTGCCATCTTTGAATGTGAGCAGGCATTAAAAAAAAAAAAAAAAAATCTAAAAAGTTCTCAATGACCAGGACCTTGCCTTTCAACCAGTAAGACCCTGGTGCTGGAATAAAGTCTTTGACCAAAAAAGGCAGACCCAGAGCAGTAGGGCTCTTGAATCTTAATCATTTAATTGTTCAGTGGTAGGTACTTAGTAATATTAGATAAGGTAAAGCTTTAAAATGAACTAAAAGAAATTAACTACTAAGAATTTTGACTGCAATGCTATGATAAACCTGAAAGACATAAATATTTTAATGAAGACCCTACTTTTTGTAGCCTAACATTCAGCTTTGGTTTTGTAGGAAATGTAAATTTTCAAAAAGCTCCACAGAGCTTCCTGTTTTGAAGATGCAGGAAGAGGTTCTATGTTCCTTGTTTGATAGCAGCAGCTGCCTCTGAATTTCATCCTTGCTAGCTGATAATTGTAGGCAACACATTTTAACAAGCCAAATGTGATATGTGTCTTAATATTACTCAATAAAAATGTGAAAAAAAAAAAAGTATGACTAAAGGCCATGTGAAACTAAGTCCCTGGCCTCACAAGTTCCTGATCACTGGTCCACATAATCCTTAATATTCTCAAAAGGAATGATTGAGGCAAGCAAACTGACCAGGAAGAAGCTTCCCTGATCAGGCTTTTAAAACCACATATAAATATTTTTGGAGCTTGGTTGTTGTGTGATCATGGAAACATTATATATTATTTAGGAAGAAAATAATGTTGAAGATTAGAGAAGATGAAGTAGCATTTAGTTAATTGATTTTTGGTTCTAGTAATGAAAAAAATTTTTTTCGGAACCAAGATGCTTTCGGTTGGCTCTGTGGGAAGGCATTATGTTAGGCACAAAGGTTTGAGCGCCAAGCTTAATAGGAATGTATGCTGTCATCCAAACTTGTTTGATTTTCATTAAAAGCTGTTTAGGCTGTAGGAATGAAAAAAAAAAAAGAGCTTATAGACATAAAGGTTTTTAGAAGTATTTTTAGACTTGAGAACATGCTTTTCTGATAACTTTACATGTACTATGATATGTAACCTGATATAAGAGATAGTAATTCACATTAATATCTGAGAGGAATGTTACAAGTGCCTGGAATATACACCTAGAAATTAACACTGTTTAATATTAGTTTCTGTAGCTGTTTTTAGTTCAGTTAGATTTTGAGTTAATCATTAGGAATCTTTCACAAGTGTACTTAACAAGTATACTCTCCCTAAAACCACCGTTACTATGTGAAGTATTTTTAACAAGAATATGCAGTATTCAGAAGACAAAGAAAGGACAGGTACTGTTAATTGACTGAATTTTTTAAAGCAGTGTTTCCTCTAGATGATTTGCCATATGTGGAAACTGCAACACCATACCTGGTGCAGAGTCCTGAGTGGTCTTTGCTGGATGAACTTTGTTTCCAGAAGACTAGAAAAAGTTGCAGAAACTTTAGCGTTTATTCTAGTGTATTGATATCTTGCTGAGCATGTGGTGATTGTGAAGTAATCTATCCTGCCTATGACTTGCAAAGATACGTACTTTCTGCTACTGATAGTGTAAACTGTCTTCCTGTTGCGTGCAGGTCACGCTTCTGATGTCCATGCTCAATGCATGATTATATGTAAACTAAGGGTTTTGTCATATGATTGATTTATTTGCCGCTGTGCTTCTGGATTACTCTCTATAACCTGTGTTTTGCTTGCATTAAATATTTCTGATGAACTGAAGGCTGAGATTTATAAATCCCAACTCTCTGACATATGTTTTTGACCTTGATTCAGAATTTGGAAGATGAAAACAGATTTTAGGATCTTAACAATGGGTGGTCTGGGAATTAAAAGGATGTTTAAGATTATTTAAGTCTTGATATTATTTAAGATTCTATATAGAACAATAGCAGTTCTGTCTTATTTCTAGTGGCTAAAAAAGCACAACAGAAGTAAAAGAAATGCCTTTATTTAATTTTCTTGGGTTTTAATCTTCTATTGCTTCTTTTCGTCTTTGAGAGCTATCTTTTTCTCTCTCTTTTTCACTCACTTTGAACAGTCATATAACCAGAACAAAACTCGCTATAGACTTCTGAACTGTTTGAGAAAGGCTGGGATGAGGCTTTTACATGTAAATAAAATTAATGTTTTGCACACTGGGATGTTTGGCTGATGTGTTAATGCAGGACATTTCAAGTTTCAAAGAAACTGAAGATGCCATTTGACACAAGCAAGCAATTTTTAAAGTCAGAATAGTAGCAAGGACAAAATAATCCATCCTCAAAAAGACAAACTTAGAGTAACTAGCCTTGCTCATGCTCATTTCACTGGATGGTATAATAAAATTGGAAGTGTTGTTGAGTGTTTGACAAATCCCTAAGTATATGTGGTAAAAAAGGATTTCCTTTTGTGTTAAGTACCTGTCTTGTTTAGTTATGAAAAGGGGGATAGAATAATAGAACTATGGAATGGTTTGGGTTGGAAGGGACCTTAGAGATCATCGAGTTCCAGCCCCCTTGCCATGGGCAGGGACACCTCCTGCTAGACCAGGTTGCTCAAAGCCTCATCCAGCCTGGCCTTGAACACCTCCAGGGATGGGACATCCACAGCTTCTCTGGGCAACCTGTTCCAGTGCCTCACCGCCCTCACAGAAAAGAACTTCTTCCAAATATCTAGTCTAAATCTGCCTTCTTCCAGTTTAAATCCATTACCCCTCGTGCTGTCACTGCATGCCCTTGTAAAAAGCCGCTCCCCAGCTTTCCAGTAGGTCCCCTTCAGTACTGGAAGGCCTCTATAAGGTCCCCCTGGCGCCTTCTCTTTTCCAGGCTGAACAATCCCAACTCTCTCAGCCTGTCTTCACAGGGCAGGTATTCCAGCCCTCTGGACATCTTCATGGCCCTCCTCTGGAACTGCTCCAACAGCTCGTCATCCTTCTTGCGCTGAGGGGCCCAGAGCTGAATGCAGTACTCCAGCTGAGGTCTCACAGGAGCAGAGTAGAGGGGCAAAATCACCTCCTTCAGCCTGCTGGCCACACTTCTCTTGATGCAGCCCAGGATCCGGTTGGCCTTCTGGGATGCAAGCGGACGGTGTTGGCTCATGTTCAGTTTTTCATCTACCAACACTCCCGAATCCTCCTCAGGGCTGCTCCCAAGCCGTTCTCCACCCAGCCTGTATTTGTGCTTTGCAATCAGCTCAGCTTTGCAAAAGAATGCTCCTTTAATCCAAATCCTCCTCAGATTTTTCTTGCTCGTTACCTGGGGTATTGATAGAGAGTAAGATTAAGTTCCAAGCCACTGTCCTCCCTCCTGTAAAGTGAAAAACAATCTCTTTTTCCTTGGTTCCCGTTTTATTTATTTCATTAATTTGTTGTCTGCTTGGTGTTCGTCCCTCCTTATTCCATAGGAGACATTAAATAGATTATATGATATTTTAAGAAGGTATGAAGGGACTCTAATATAGAATTCTTTTCTGTTTCAGTATGTTAAAATAAATTT
Organism: Pterocles gutturalis; assembly: GCF_000699245.1. Lineage (NCBI taxonomy): Eukaryota > Metazoa > Chordata > Aves > Pterocliformes > Pteroclidae > Pterocles > Pterocles gutturalis. The sequence goes on from NW_010123202.1 coordinate 10,242, forward strand.
GATGGCTGCATGAGCCATGAGCACCATAGTGCTCTTCCTCCTTCCCCCACTGCTGGAAACATGAGTGGATTAATCTAGCCCCAGATTGCTGTATGGAAACCCTTGGCTCTTAATAAAAAAAGTCAGTGCAAGTCTGTGAATCATTTAATGAAAATACCAGATTGAGTTTCAAGTTTCGAGTCCCTGCTCATACATTAAATTCTTCATGGTATTGGCAGGGAAGAAGCAGGGGACTTTTCTTTACCTGGATAAATAGAAGTGTCAACTCTGGAGTCCTTGAGAGAGAGACTCCAGACAAGCTTTTAGTACAATTACAGAAGGACAAAGTGGAAGAGACCCATGGGACTCTGATGTGTATTGAATTTCATTTAGCCTTTTGGTCACACTAACAGAAAAAAACCTATAGGACTCTTTAAAGAATATATGTTTGTAGTCTTTTGGGTATAAATATGGGGGTGTTGCCTTTTTATTTTTAAAATATCTCTATATGTATATATGCATGCTGTAGAATTTCAGGAAATGGTATTAGCAGAGGGTACTCAAGCCAAAAAAATTAGAAGTACTCTCTTGCAGTGACCATAGTACATAGAAGAAAAGTCAAGACTCTTCCTTGGGACATTTCACAACTTTTGAAGTAAGCAGACTTGTGTGGGACTGGTGCGTAACTCAGCAGCGTGGACACACAGCTTCAGTGCTGTCCTGGCATCAGCAGGGTTGGATGTGCTGGAAGGAATTTTGTTCATTCACCTGTTCTTCCTCTGCAGGCAGTTAATGACTTGTCTAATCTTCCCTTACCTGCAGGGATCTTTCAGATTCTTTACATGACAACATTTTAAATGAAAGAATAAAACTCCGAGTCATTAGTGTTTATGGTTTATTAATAGGTATCGTAATCATGGCTGCATAACCTGCCTACTTTTTACATATAAGTAAGGATATTTGTTGTATTTTAATCCTGAGCCAAGCAATATTTCTTATCCTTTTAATGTTTCCGTGGCTTTAATTCAGATTTGATAGGAATGTTTCTTCCAAAGCACAACACCTTCTGATCACATGCTCTGCATTATAAATCTTCCTTTTGTGACAGTCTTTAAGTTACATAATGAAATTGAAAATATATAATTATCATATGCAATGGATCCTCTTTGTGCCTTCTAACTTATGGAATTGATTATCCTATGCATTTTAAATGGAAGTCCTAATTAAGTAATGTCAGATAGCAATTTTACAGAGTGGAGTACTTTTAGAACCCAGTATTGTCTTTTGCTGTAGGAGGAAGGGTTTTTTTTTTCCTTAAATTATAAGCATTCTGTTATTTGGTCTCTTCTGCACCTTTTCTACTTCTTCACTCTCGCAAGTCTCTTTGGTTCTCATTCAAGTTCTTCATTTGTTTCATCGGGGTGACACAGTGTTTCAGCAGTGACCACCAGGTTTAATGTGGTTTTGTACTGTTGCCAGTGCCAGCGGTGGGAGGAGGAAACAGAACTGAAAATAATGATGCTTCTTCTTTTACAAATAAAATGTTTGGTTTGGTGCGGGTTTTTTGTTGGTTTTTTTTCTTTTTTTTTCCCATGTTGAGCTTCTGTTGTTATCCATGTTTCTAGTCCTGTGGAGAAAAGTTTGAAAACACCTTTTATAATGTGAGGTAGTTGCATATCTGTGGCATCCACAGCTTTAATAAAACCAGATATTGAGAAGTTCACAGTAACATTGTAGGAGTTGGCAGCAGTATCTGGTTTCTTTGAGTGAGTCATCAGTTTTGTGTCACTGAACTGAAATTTTGGCTTTTCTTTGGTGCATCCTCATAGGTGACTAATTGTTAGTTTAAGCTCAGAATTAAGTAAAATATATA
>NW_010123203.1:0-4985 GCF_000699245.1 Pterocles gutturalis
TAAACGGCGAATCGAGGGCTGACAGTCGGCTCCATCCTCCGAGCCAAAGCTGCTCCCTTGCCGTCGGATGCTGAGGTTTGCATCCGGCTCTGGGGGACGCGGGGTTCGGGGGCTCTGCTGCCTCTGCAGCACCACGAGTGCTGAGTTCAGACATCAGAACGAGTAATTACAAACCCGCGAGCTGGCTTAGCCCGCAGAGGATGACACGCAAACACAGCGTGTTTCCAGGGATCATGCTGTCCCGTGGCTGGGAAACTTCAGTCTCAGCATCCCTGTCCCCATGTTTGTGCTGGGACCCCTGCCAGGGCTGTTTAAAAGACGTGTAGAGGTGGCACTTAGGGACATGGTTTAGGGTGGACTTGGCAGTGCTAGATTTATGGTTGGACTCAATGATCTTAAGGGTTGTTTCCAACCTAAATAATTCTATGATTCTCTGAGAAAGGTGTGTCTCCAAAGCACAAGTGTCAGATTGGTTTGCTCAAGTGGGGACCAGCGTGTCTCAGCACTTACTAAAAAGTCAGGCCCACAGCTGATGTCTTTGGGGAGGCACCAAAAGCTCAAGGTGCCCAAAGCTGCCAATTTGAAAACCTCCCTCCAGGCAGGGAGGTCCATCAGGGACAGGAAACCCATCCCCACAGCTCTGAGGTGTGCAGCATCGCTACCAGCTGCACCTGCGGCAAGTGGAACTGAAACCTGCTCTGAAATGCGTTAGATTCATTTGGATTATCCAGAGAGCTGAACAGCTTGGCAAAAGTCAGCAACTTTAAATTGTAGTAAATACAACTGATTTCTGAAGCAGTTGTCTTTCCTCCTTTCTCACTTGCTGGAGAGACCGGAGGCTCTTTGGGAACTGGATCATCTTCTTTGATGCTTGTGCAAAGGCTGGCAAGGAAGACCTGTTCCCAAGGGGGATCTCCTGACACTGTAGAAATGCAAACAATAAATAAGACAACTGGAAAACTTTAAATCAAAAGGAGTTTTCTGGCTGTCTGTGGGTGCAGGATCGACCTTCCCTTGTTTTGCAGCTGGACAATTGCACAGTCACCCTACTGGGATGGTGACACAGTTGTGGGCTTACCAGTTGAATCCAGTTCCAACCGCTTTGCAAGCTCCTCATGTGCCTGGAGGCTGTTGTCCCTGCTGGGTCTGAGTGGGAACACCATTAAAAACACCTGTGAGAGCCCTCTGCCCCATTGCCATCCCACATCCCACATAGTACTGGGGTGTTGGAGCTGCTGTAGGTCAAGGTCAATGTCCATGGCTGTAGCAGCATGGGGGTCAGTGCAGGGTGGAAAACCTGCTCGTGAGCTCAGGTGGACACTTGGGCATGGACACAGGGCTGGTGGTGACATGGCTGTGGCTTCATGGGAGTGGGACCCGTCCCACGTGGAGACCAACCCTCCATTTCAGCTGCGTGAGCTGCAGCGGAGACCTGCGCTGGTCCTGCTCTCTGATTCATTGCTTCTTGTAGGGATAAATATATCGGAGACTGCGAGGGGTTCAGCTATTTTAATAATGGTGGTTATACAAATAACCTCGGGTTTAGATTAAAAATAATCATGATCTTGTCTGCTTTTTACAAAATGTTCTGCAACAGCAGGCTGTAAGCCAGTAGCTGTCCCTAGATAAAATCTATACAAAGTAAGAGAAGGCAAGTTGCCATGATTTTTAAAGACATGGGTTTTAAATAATTTAAGTACAGTGACAGAGGACAAGCTCAGGAAAAACAGAAATCTGTGGCATGGTTCACAACCATGACCGAAGGGTGGGAAATGCCATATTTCAGAGAGTCCAGGCAACGTGCAACGTAGCCTTTGCAACACTGCCATAAAGCCCTCGAAGGAAGAAGTCTTTTGTAGACTCTCTAAATTTAAGTGTCCTCCAATGCCCCGAAGAGCTTATGAGCTGCTTGACCAAGATAATGACACTGACATTTTTGGATCTTCTCTGTGTCACTGTTATTAATTTTATAATCTGATTTTATAATTTTTATCATATTTTTCAAGTAGTTGGTATATACCGCAATTAGGGTTCTTTTTTCTTGTTGATAAGAACAGCTCCTATTATCTATAACTCATCAGCTAGATTTTTCTTTAGCGCATTTGGCTTCTCTTGTCAGTTTCGTACCACTCAGAAATGGGGAATTATCTTGATTACCAGTTTTTCCCCCTTTGCCCGTTCTTTATATGCTGTTCCTTTTTCTAATTGCTGCTTTAATTTTCACCTAGAAAGATCTCAAAATCAGACACCATTCTTTTAAAATTATAGTGGAAATATAACTTTTTAGCCATGTTGTGAATTCTTAGTGGGAAGTTTTCATGTTTCACTCGTTCACTTCTGTGTTTATTTTTCTTCCCAATGAGTTTCACTCATCTTTTTATTCAGCTTCACAGACCCACGGAGAAGCACCAGGTATATATTACTGGTCGGGACTGTCTTTTATTATCCCATAATTAATGTAATCAGGTCATGATCACCGGTCTCTAGGCAACCACCGATTTCTAGTTCAGTGATCAATTCATCTTTATCCATCATAATAAGATCTAAAATAGAATTACCTCGCGTTAGGTGCCATCCCTTTTGTGTTAGAAAATTATCATGTATAATTTTTAGCGATGCCACTGATGTTTTATTACTGCCTGCAGGAGGTCTCCAGCATTCACTTCCCACAAAAACATCCCGCGGAAAAGGGCAAGTTTTCTTTTGATAACCGACAGAGAGGTGCACCCGGCATGGGGTACGTTGGCACGTACCAGCCCGCAACCACCCTTTTCCCACAACGTTAGTTAACACATCGTGCCATTCATGTGTTCCTGCTTCTCCAAACAGCGAGAATTGCCACTTCTTCTCATTTATGGCCAGGTGAGATACCACAACTACTTCTTCTCTTCATATTCCTTCCCGTCTTGCTTCAATACGCTCATGACCCCCTGAATTTCTTCTTGTGAAGAAGATCCTCCAACCCTTCATAAGATCCTCCAACCCTTCATAAGACCCTCCAGATTATCCATCACATTTTGGGGCAAGCGCGTATCTGTGGGCATGAATGGAAGAGCTTCAAAATTGTGTCCCCACCAGAATAATGGAGGAAATCCCAGCCAGCCACCTGTAATGTGTTAAGTTATGAAGATGTTTTGGAATATTTTTGATCAGTTGGGGTAATTCAGAGTTTTGAGCAGCCTAATGAAAACTGGCGATTTCAAAAATTAGTCTTACTGAATACAGCTGACTAGGGTAATTCAAAGTTTTGAGCAGCATAATGAAAACTGGCAATTTAAAAAATTAGTCTTACTGAATACAGCTGACTTTTAAATCAACACTGTCATTGTATTTCTGTCCATTATTGTTTCCTCTTGGTTGGTTTTAGACTGAAAAAAGCCCGAGTGTCTTTAGTCTTTGGAGCTGAGATAGCATCTTATATTTGTGTAGATCCTGGGAAAGAAGTCCTGTTCCCATTTGGCATATTTAAATTGCATTGTAAGTGAAACGGTAAATGAATCTGTCATAGTGACACTCAGTTTCATGGGGATTCCTTTGCTATCAGCAGAACCCAGGCTGGAGTAGAGCTGGGATCTCCTGCAGGTTTGAAGGTTGGGAGAAATCTGTTGAAACTTTCTGTCCTAATGCGGACGGGGACACATGCAATCCCAGAGCTCATCTGGGCTCCCCATCTTCCAGAGGGTGGGTCCTCCCAAGGACGGTGGAAACTATCCTGCAGAACATCTGGCCTGGATGTCCAGAGAGTTGACGTGAACACATCACCCACTTCCACTCATGACAAATATCTCATTGTGCTTGGCAGCCCTGTGGGAGGGTGTGGGGTTGTCCCTTGCTCCGTTGCTGGTAGACATCGTAGTGGGTTCCGTGTCCCTTCCAGGGGCAGAGTAAGAGCTGGGTCTCTCCTCAAGCCTCACTCTGTCTCAGTGTCCCACTGTCAAATGGAAATACTGAAAATCAGCCTCTTGTGTGGGACACTGCATGGAAATATATTCAAGACTGACTGCCTGAGCAGAGGGACAGAAAGATGAAAAATAATCAGAATAAATTATTTGAAAATCAGTAACTGTCTGAAACAGCAATCAATTAATCTGGAAACATTTCAAAATGAGATCTCTACTGACTGGGCAACTGAGGTTCAAATAATGACTTAAAATTTGCCCTGGATAACCTTAAATTGCGCTTCATTGTAGGTCCACCACAGTCAGCAGCCAACCCTCAATCGCCAACTGCCCTGTTTTCAGAGGGGGGAAGAAGAGGGCTTCAGGGCTGTCACAGGTCTGTCATTGCATGGTAGGGATGGGAGACACCCTTACAAAGAAATCAAAGACCTGTGAGAGAAGCACATCTCGCAGGGTCAGGACTTGCCTCCTTGTTCAACAGAAGAAATCCTGGAAGGAAATTTTAGGGCATTTGGGTTTGTAGCCCCAAAACAGGAGCAAGCTGAATTGTGTCTGCTGCAAAACCGAGTTGTTTTGAGGGGCTCTTGGAGGCAGATCACCTCTCACAGAGCACTGGAAAATTGGCTGGTTTATTTTTGAACTGTAGTATATTTCTAGGAAAGGATGGATAAAACTGAGCGCTGTTTTCTCAGGTTAAAAAAAAAAAAAGATTTCACAAGTATGACCTTCTATGGACTGACTACACGAAAACTGCAAAACCAGCCTTTTAAGTGTTCAGCAAACCCTTTCCTATAGTCTCTGCTGCGTATCCCACTGGACACCAAAGGTGATAAGAAATGGAAGCAGCCCAACAGCTGACCTGAGGCAGAGGCTGTGCTGCCACGTCCCTTTTGCCTGCAAACCCATAGCCCACTTCCTGCAGCCACTCAGGTTTTTCTGCCTGGGTGGAGGGGAAGGTGATCGTCAGGTTCAGACACAACTGTTGTGGGTTCAGCTGAGACAGAGTTAACTTTCTTCACAACAGCTAGCAAGAGGCTGTGTTTTCGATTTGCGCTCAGAAGAAAGCCGATAACAGTGATGGTTACA
>NW_010123204.1:0-8304 GCF_000699245.1 Pterocles gutturalis
TTCTCAAAGCAGCAACTGGTTTGCCTCACAGGCAGCTTGAAGGCATTCAAGCAGGTAAGTGAGGTGTGCCGAGGATGAATTTGCCCTCCAGCCCAGCTCAGAGTCACTCCTGGATGGCAACCCACATGCAGCTTTCACATCAGGAAACGTCTCGCACCATACTGTGCCCAGCACAGATGCACACCTACCTAAGAGGCCCTTTATATAATAAAGGAAACTATAATTTTACAAGGAAAAGTATTCTGCCAAAAGTAGTATGAAAAATGATCAGAGGAGGCCCTACAAGGCACCTGTATTCCCTGGAGTCACATTTACCAAACCAGCCTCAGTAATAACCGTGGCCAAGTCAACATCTAGCTACATTTACAGCCTTGGTGCTTCTTCCCATGCCACCTCAGCTCTCACCTGTTGCTCTTGCAAGTTCAAGTTCCTGAAGCACCATTACTCTGGCTACAGTCAAAATAATCTCACTAAACTAGGAGCTTGTGTTTCTTTTTCTAAAAACTCTCAGAGACTAATTTTCTGCAAAATACTCAGAAAATACAATTTAAGAAGCAAAATTCAGGTGGGCTTAATGGTGCCTCCAGCTGTGCCTCATTTTAAAGTCACTGTTTATTTAAGAGAACAAGCGCAAAGGAGAACGAACACAGTTACCAAATAATTTAATGTCATGCTCTGGAAAAGTAGCAGTTTTAGGACAACAAAACTGCTGCTGCTTGGACTATTCCCCTTCTACCTGCCTAACCTTAAAAGCCATGTAATTTGTCTTATTGTGTGCTGTCGGAGGAGACAAAATGAAAATAAGTAACTTTGGAGGGAATTCCTTAGACGTTTCTAACTCTGAAAGTGCTAAAACTTCCAGGGGCAGTGTAGAAAGTGGAGTAGCCCATGAAAAGTGTGCTGTGAAGTAAATCATCAGAGTCTCAGCAGCCAATGTCATTTTTGACACTTGCTCACTACCTGTCCTTCCCCCCACCCTCAACACTGTAACTGGCAAATTGCTTTGTCAAACATCACATACAACACTGAGCAAAGAACCAGATCTACAAAATCACCCATCAGATTATCTTCAGCAATAACAAATGGTGAATTCACTGGAATTTTGCTTGGGTCTGCTTGGATTTAACCGTAGCTCAGGAAGTTCCCACAGGCTTCTTGCAGGTCACTTCTGCACATAAATGACCCCTGACCAAATTCTAGGGAGGCTTTACTTGCCAAGGGTGAACACAGAGTTGCAGTGCGCCTTTCCAGAAGTCACCACCCAGAGTGTCACTGCTCGTCACGTGCAGGGTCCTCCAGGGAGGCCTGGAACATCTCCCCAGCTAAAGCAGCTCAGGGCTGCTGGCTCCTGGGCTACTCTCATTTCAAGGCTGGTGCAAAACAAAAAAAGAAACAAAATACAGCTGTGCCAAAGCAGAGACACCCTTCTCAACAGCAGGGCTCAGACTGGTCCTGATTCCCTTCATGGCTCTGTTGTAGTGGATGCAGCTCATGGGACGTGAGCAAGCAGAGCTTCTCCCTGCTTGTGGCTGTGAGCTGGGGAAGTAGCAAGTGCACGTCTGTCCCCCACCACCACCCCGGTGTCAGCCCAGGGACAGTGGCACCAGGCAGCCTTGCCCTCTCAAGGAAGGGATGAACAACCAGAGACTGAGCACCTGAGATAATTTCCACATAATTCCACCTTCTGGTTAGCAAATTTCCATAAGTCTGCCTCTGCAAAGAGCCCCTAGAACCCAGCAGTAGACCTACTGTTCCTACAGCTATAAAATGTGTTTAACATCCCATCTGCACCAGGCTTCCTCCAGACTGTCTTTCCAACAATCCAGTCCAGGGATGCTCTCTACTCTGTCAATACTTGAAAAGAAATAAAACTTGAGAAAAAACAATCACTCCCATATCCACAGCAGGCTTTTGCACATTATTGGGAGCACAGCCACACAGCTGATTTGTCATTTGACAGGAGAGGTGAGAAGGAAACCCCAGAAGAGGGGACAGGACTCTCGGCAAGCCTCTGACATGGACTTCTTGCTGACAGAAAGTCTTCTGAGCTGCCTGTTCCCACCACTGTTCTGGAGATGTCACCTCCTCCATAGTGCAAGTAACCACTTGCATCTGTGCTCTCTGAGGGAGAAGGAGAGGAACACATGAAGAAGTTTGGAAAAGCAGTAGGCAGCATGCTGGTTACCATTTAAGTCCATGATCCTCCACCAGTGCCCCTGCACCACAGTGGCCTCCCACCACTGGCTTCCATATGGAAGAACAGACCCAGTGCCCCTGCACCATCAGCATGACTCTCATGAAAACTTGGGGTGAAAGGAAAAAATGGTTCAGCTGACCACTGACCTTTGCCAAGGGAGATCCCTAGCATAAGTGTGTTCATCAGAGCACTGCTCCAGAGCTCTGGGGCAAGCCATAAGTCTCAGAAATCACTCGTGGCTCGTTAATTCTCCCAGGCAAGGCACAATGCTGCCCTGTCCCAGAAAAGCTGAATTCTGGGGTAAGATGAACGGGAGGGCCAGTGTCTCTTTTGTTTTATGTCATACCAGAAAAATAAATATTTAGAAGATAAATAAATAATTTTTCTCTGCTTAGAAAAATCTTCTAAGATTCCTGTGGTACTTGGGTTGATGATGAAATATGACACACAGAGATTTTTCACTTACAGAAAGGGAACATGCGTATCTCACATTTTCTAAACTCTTGACAAGTAACTCACCTTTGCAGATAACACTGATGACACAGGAACAAGCAAATCAAGACATCAGTACCAATCTTACATGAACCACAACTTAAATTTGAGATACCAAGGATTTCACAAAGGAGAGAGACATTTCAATATCAGAAACTCTTTCTTAATAGCTTTGAGCATCCCCTGCTCTTTTATCCAACATACTACAAGGCACCTTAAAATACTCTGTATCAGAGAATGCCATCTATCTGAAGTTCCCCTCTAGCACCCTCAAAGGATTGTTTCAGTTCAGCATCTGCTGCACTATGCCTTCTTGTCTGCCTTGTGTTTTGGTTTTTTTTCCCCTCCTGCTTGGGGCTAATCAGAGTCTGCCTGTTTCTCAAAAAAAGCAATATGCTTTTCAAAACCCCTTGGGTATTGGAGAGACGCTTCAGTCCAGCCTCAACTATGCACATAGTCCTAATTCTGGTTCACCCATCAGTTGAGAGAGTAAAGATCCAAAAAGACATTCCCTTACTTTCTGTCAGAACATCATTCAGACTCATGCCACATAAGTACATTTTTGCAGAGTAGGATGATTCACTGAATTTGAATTATTTGCTTATTTTCTCAAGTTTTCAATCCGTCTTCCTAGAAGCTGCCTGAAAATCCCTCCTCCCTTTCATCTGAACGGGCACAGACCTTTTCTGATTATTATGATGATTCGGCATCTCCACACACTTTTGATCTCTCACACTGCTGACTTTGCAGTTACCTTTTGGTAACTTTTCCACTCTTTGGTGATTCTCCTCTAAACCTGTCACTCCACTCCTGGCTTCCCCTTGGTCCTGTCATCAGCTTTGGTCTGTCCCAGACACTGCCGCATTTTGTCTACTTACTTGAATTTCACAGGGTCAAAACTTAGCCCCTTACTGGTCTTTCAGATGTTTTCTCCATCTCATCTTCTAATGGCCCTATGGGCAACATCCACCTCAGTATTCAAACCCATTGAGCTGGGTCACATTAATGCTCTTGATCCCCTTACCCAAGCTACAACAAAATGATTGCCTGTTCTGTGCCTGCTTCCTATTCCCAATGCAAAATCCTTTTCTCTCTCAATAGCAAAAGCATCCCTCATTTTGACTAGTAACAGGTGATCAGTTTGGAAATACTTGTTTATACCCAACACATACATTTTTGGTGGTTTTTTTTGTTGTTTGTTTTTTTTTTCATTTATGGTTTGCCTTTTGACCACCAGCCTTGAACAAAAGGCAATTTATTCTGGGGTAGGGTTGGGTGGGGTTTTTTTTTTTTTTTTTCCTTTCTTCCTCCCAAAATCAGCACTAATGAACCTGAAAAAATATAGGCATAAAAAAAATTGTAACAGCTACCGTCTACCATGAGGCAGCTAAGGATGTCAACACATGGTTACAGTCCTGCTCAAGAATGCCAGCACACACACAGCCCCACAGAAAACAGTTAATAGGGGAGCATGTCTATGCTTTTCACTGACCGTCAACTGTTTTACATGCCTAGCTGCTCCAGAAACAATCACTTCATAATTTATAATGAAAAAATGAAGTGGAAGATATTTTTTGTACGTATTAATATACTCCATTTAATTTTAGTTATTCTCTAAATATTGGGACCAAGCAGGCACTCTTTACTTACAAGCTCCCAGTGAATCCACATGAGCTTTGTCTCCAAACATTGGATTGTTCTGAAGTATGGGGCTGTCAAATACAGCAAAAGAGATAGCAGAAAGCACAAGGGAAGAGGACTCTCTGCAATTCAGCTGGCTTAAAAATACTGGATTGTAGGGGGGGCGGGAAATTTGACTTGACATAAAATGCAAACTTTCCTACTTCTAACCCACCGCATTTTATGCGACAAGGAACTAACAAAGAAGTTACCTCTTGCTTTGTTCCAGGTCTTCTCACAAGAGACTGGTTTTTCAAGGAGAAATCCCCCAAAGTGTCAATAAATACTAGCACTCCTGTTGGAGCTGCTAAAATATGCTTTAAGTAGCCCAGCATGGGAATACAGCAAGGAAGGAGAACAAAACCAAACAGGCCTGGTCACATACCCTTTGAGCATGAAAACAAGCAAACAAGGAAATGCACGTCCATTAGAATGACACCATTTTGTAAAACGGCTCAAAACATCATGCATGCACTGATATGCCGAACACCACAGACGTACACACGTGCTCCATGACACCCAGCACCCTGAAGTCCTAGAAGGTGGCAACACGCTTACAGGGATTACCACAAAATGTGCATGAAGTCAACTCCTGGAAATTCCTCCAGTGCTGGATTTTTATCTGAGAGCCAATTAATAAAGGAACACTTTTTTGCACCAACAAGAGATGCTATTTTCCAAAGGATAATTTTCTTAACTAGTTGTTTTCATATGAGCAAAGTCTTCCATAGGATGGGGGTAGCAATTTACACTAAGGCTTTTCACTAAGGACTTTAAGTGGTTTTGAAATACAAAACTAAGAACTGTTTTGGCTTTCTAATTTGCTTTCCATTTTGCAGTATGTACCAATATATACATAGCATTTCTGACAGAAGGAATTTCAAGAATGCAAACAGCACGATGGCAATGAAGTAGCTGATTAGCTCCATGGAAAAGTTTCAACAAGTTCGACTTTCGGTCAGTGCACAACATTCAGGATACAAAAATACTCTGGCAAGATAGTTCTTCTTTCACTTTAGCTAGAATTAAAAAACAAGTCTTCTGCACTTTAGCTATAATAAACCGCACAAAAACCAGAGAGAGGGAGAGAGAAAGAGAGAGAGAGAGAGATGGTAGATACACTGAGAATCTGCAGTGTAGATAATCAAACCCTTTATTGTCTAAGTTACATTAGACTTGCAACACCATAAAAACCTGTTAAGAAGAAGAAACAGTAGATTGGTAGAGGTAGTAGAAAGTCCCTGTAACAGTCATAAAAGGGCTTTACAGGAGCATGTCATGCCAGAAGAAGTTACCACGTTGCTTAAAAGAGCTGATCAAAGCCCACTGAGTAAATAAATAAGGAACACAACTCATTTTAAATACCATGGCCTAACCAAAATAACAAATCAATACAATACAATGATACAGAAGAAAAAAGAAATTGTAGGATTTGCTTCTGAAAACAGATGGTCTTTAAGGTTGGCTTTCCTCCACCCACTCTTATTTCTTGTTTAATTAAGTGAAAATCTCATTTCTGTGCTATACACAGCATATAATTATTTAAACTGATTTCCCCTACTGTTGTTCTTCATGGAGCTAAATTATGATTGTAAACTTTGCTGATTAGTACCCTGGTAATGGCGCACTAGCTTCTCTGTCAGAGATTCTGGAAGAAAAGCTCCAGAAAAAAAGCTTTTGGGTCTAAATATTAACTCAGATATTCTAAATCAGCTTGCAAAAAATTACAATTTAAAAAAAAAAAAAAAAGAGACATTACAAATGTACACTACACTTTTGTGCCACTTGGGGTACAGAAGAGTTTTTAATAACTAAAACACAAACAAATAGGCTAAGCAACTAGCTTTTGTGCATTCCTGAACTGCATTACTTTCACTCATAGAAAATATGACTCAGAAAAGCAACAAAAGAAAGGTGAAACAAAAAAATCCAAAGAAACGAAACAAACCAAGAAAGCTAGTGCAAACCCAAAATGATAATCATTAAGCAACACAGCAAAATATTTCAAATATTTCATTTTCTCTCTCTTTTTTTTTTTTTTTTGGTGTACAATGGAATGTGTCTATGCCACCTCCCTCAAAATAACTTCACAGAACAGTTAATTACAGTAACTTGTAAGTATTTGCACAGACATTCCTAACTACACCGAGACTTAATCCTGGTATATATCTGGTGTAATAGCATAAAGAAAAACTAGTTCAAAAAATACATAAGAAAGTTAATTTGCATTGTTGCAAGTTTTGCAAAGTAACAAAAACTCTCAAGTAATTTAAAACAAGTAACAAGTAGTATCCAGAACCAATTACTGACTAGATTTTTTAAAAAAAGCAACCCCCCACCCGCCAAACCTGTTAGAACAGAAAGATCACACTTTAAGGTTTTTTCTGGTTTTTGTTTTTTTTTAAACAAATCTATGTGTCAGAAGCCCATTTCTACAAAAACAGCACTATTTCATTATTGTATTAAGTAAACTGTTGCTCTTACCTGTAGCATCATTTCTGTACATGTAAAATTATTGCTTTTCTGAAAAATATATTTAGCATGCTAGGTTTTTTTTTAATCCATTTCCTGCCTTTACAAAATGTTAACATTTAAAAAAAACTAGTAAAGCTTTTGCAAAAATTTTCACAGAACATTTTCTTTCAAGGCAGCAGTAACTTTTGATAATGCATAAAATTATATGTGCAAAATCTGAAACTCTCAGAAATATTACCATCACACATAGTGTCACAGCAATAAGAAAAGAAAATATATCTGTGGAATACATTTTTAATTGCTTACACTGCATGGTTTAACAACCTGTTATGTGCCACAACCCCATCTTGAAAACTTGCAGTTAAAGAGTTACCATTGAAGAGGTATATAAAGCTTTTTTTTTTTTTTTTCCCCCTAACACCACCAGTGATTACCAAGTACAAGACATGACACATTTATATGAACATTAACCTGCCACCACAAAAGAAGTTCCTCGTCTTTCCAAAACATCACCGGGCCCAGGGAGGAGCCGTGAACCTGCTCAACCACATACAGGAGCTGAAGGTACTTTATGGGCCCAGGGATGCCTGAGCTTGTTCAGTGACACCTTTTCTCTTCTAAACATACAGACCAGCAGCTTCAGACAGCTGAGCATTTTATTATTCCTTTTTTTTTAAACGTGAAGACTTCCTTTGTGATCAGGTCAAAGAAAGTAGCCCTGTTACAAAAAAAGGTCCTGAGAGTAAAACACAGAAGCCTGGGTTTTTTTCCTTAGTGTTCAACTAGCTTTTCTTTTCCAAAACCGAATAGAAGCTTTTCTCTAGAAGTGTTTCAATTTCCATATTCACATACTATTAATGGTGCACAGTCAAGAGCATGAGCACTAGAAATGCAAGTGGTCCCCAAACTGTAATGAAACAAATCATTGCAGAATGATGGTCTTTCTCTTTAGTCCCTTTAATCCTTCATCAAGCATTGCTTTCTCAGCACCGAATGCCACCTTTTCCCTGCACCGCTCCCCCCTCCTTCTTCCTCTCTCTGTTTTGGTTTTTTTTTTTTTAATTTGCTTTTCAGCATGACAGGCAGTGGCAGTTTCATTAATTAATACTTCTCCAGCCCTTGAATCCACTGCTGTTTTTCAGATGTATCAAATAGTCATTGTGAGCATCAGGGAGGTTTTTGTTACAGTGCTTAACTTCTTCATGCTGTCCAAATCACATAAAGTTTAATTTTTCCAGTGTCTCAAACTTCTCTTGATTAATATAGATGCCTTGTGCTGCCACAGTGCTTGCCAACTCCACTGTTTATTACAAAGGAAATAAGGAACCATGGGACTGATTAGTACGTCAATTTATATATATCTTCTGTAGCATCTTCATTTATTTGAAAATGATTAACAACGCAGAGGCACCCCCCTCCTCGCAGAGCGCTGGTTTCAGCCTGGCGCAGCGGCTGCGGGC
>NW_010123205.1:0-22155 GCF_000699245.1 Pterocles gutturalis
GGCGCTGCGCCATGTGTCTGTCAGAACCTCTCATCTCCCGCGCAAAGCGTGTCCGTGTCGCCTCGCCGCAGGCAGCCGGTGGGCGGCGAGGTGGGCGCGCAGGAGGGAAGGTGGGAACCGCTCCACAGGGACCATTGCTCACAGAACCGGAACCAGCCCCGCGGCTGGCACCTGAAGCGGCCACGTCCCACCCCGGGTGTGGGCCCAGCCCTGGCCATGGGGAAGCCTGCTGCGGGCTCGCCTGCTCGGAGTCGCCTTCGTGCCTTCCTGCCACCTCTTCCGTGCACGGGAAGCCACACGCGCACGTGTATATATATATATACACACACATATAAATAAAATCACTGTAAGAGTTGGCACTAGTTGGTCTGACGGTTGCCAGAGAGGATAAGGACTGAATGGATACGGAGAATTAATTACACTCCTCTGCAAGTGATCTTTCTAGATAATCAAGGCACCCCGCATTCCCATTCTGCAAACCGCTTTTGCACTCAATTAATTTCAAGTCGTCTTGGCAGTAAGACCACTGATTTACTTACTTTTAAGCCTGGGCACATTTGTAGAATCAGAGCTTTCTCAAGGAAATTTGCTGCTGCACGTGTGCTATGCTGTAAGGGAAACAGTCAAGTGAGCTGTCAAACGCAAGCAGAATGTTGCCCCAGATTATGAAAAAGTCACATATTGGTATGTAAACACATCCCCTACTTGCAAAGTGCCAGGTGGTTGTATCTATACGGCTTTTGCTTGCTAGATGCACTTCTTAGGATCACTGACATGCAAATCAAAGTATGAAAGCAGCAGTTCCCTCAGAGCACTTGTTCCCAGTCCGTATGCAGTTCATGGTTTGCTGCTTCTGCTTGAGACGGGGGAATAGGTATGAGTGCCTTGTGTTTTCAATGACCTCCTTTTCATTCCTTAGAACCTCTCTGTAAACTGTGTCTGACTTACATCTTTAAACCAATGCTCTTACTTATCACCCGCCAGCCTCAGTACCTGAGACAAGGGTGTCCTTTTGCTCGTTTTAAGCCTGCTGCCTGAGCACTGCAAGCCTCTAGTAATCACGTTCTAGAAGACAGCAAACTGCAATCCCCACCCACACAGCTCCAGCACTTCAGCCAAGGTTCATGAATTCCCAAATTACCAATTTAGGAAGACTTTCTTTACTGCTTCACTGTTGCCTTTCAGAAGGTGATAATGAAACAGATAAGGATCCTACAAGACTGTTTCTTGCAGCTTGGAAAATCCCTGAACAACAGAAGTCACAAACACAAACTGCATGACAAACACAAATCCTTTCTTCTTTCTCCTCTTTGATAGCAGGGAAAGAAATTGGATGGTGCTTGAACTTATTCATGGAGCCCTCTACTATTTTTCCTGTTATCTCTGATCATATGTTTTAATTCCTGGCCTACCACAGTTTTTGTCAAACTCTTCATGTTCTGATACAGTATTTTATAAGCAAAGTGAAATGCCTTGGTTAAGAACTACACTTACATTGGTTTAATAGTTCCATTTGCTCTAATTCTGAAAAAAAAGGTCCCCTTTTTTAATTCAAGTAGACATAAAATATTTCCTTACAGTTAATAGGAGACGAAACAATCCTGAAGTGTTTGTAAATTGACTTAAGCACTCTGAAAAACTCTTCAGGAACAGTACCTCATTATCTGTTTAATCAGCCAATCTTCTATACTGCCTTCGGGTAAGGTATAGTGAAAATGTAGTATCTGAGTGCCTCAAAAAGAAAGGAAATGTTAATATAACATTTACAACATTTTGTGATAATTTTATTTTAGAATATTTTGCTTTTTTATTAAAACTAACTAAAAAATCCAAGTAAAAAAAAAAAAAAACAAAAACAAGATCTGTTAATGGTTTTAGAAGGTATTGGTCTGATGTCTGTCAACCACAGATGAAAATGTCATAATAGGAACCACATACTACTAATGAGATAGAGAGGAGAAATGCACAGGTCACAATAAGCATCTGGAGCAAACTCCACCATGTTCAGCTGTGTACATTTAAGCAACCATTTGTTTCAGCGCTGGTAACACAGACTTAAAGCACTGCTATGACAGAAATCAAATTGTTTGCAGAGAGAGTTTAGAAACAATGCACAAGGAAGAGTTTAAAGCTGTATCAGATGAAACAAAGAGTATTTAAATATGAACACACTTTGGTGTTACTGGTGATCACAAGGGAAAAAAACTCGGGACAAAGGAGTGCTTCTGAATAGTCATGCAGTAAAGCTGCAACTGTTTTTTATGGTCTGACCTCGCAGTAGAAAGGTAGCTCATGAGCTGCATACGGTGATAAGGAAACACAGAAGATGGGATTGTGCATTAAGTCATCTTATCCTTCTGGTTTTAGCACCTATCGGGTCTGCAGTCATGCATTCTTATGATTCAGTACCCACACGTCCCTGAAGACAGGTATTTAGGTGCTTTATTTGAAGCACAAAAAGGTCACTCTGTCTTTTATGTCTCTTTATCCAGGATGCAGGAAGACCAGAATTTTTTCTGCTGAGCCTGAGAGTGTTCAGCCTGCCTTCCATGAAAGTTTCCTAATCATCAGCCTCCAGGCTACATTAGACAGCTTTCCTTCTCTCTGCCTCCTGATGAAACTGTTGCTTATGTAGGGGGAAGAAAAAGTTTCATTTGTGAAAACACAAAGAAAACCAGAATGGGGATATGTTCCAGTTCCTAAAAAGTAAACACTTCCATGTGTTCCAGGGACTGGAATCCCTGTATTCATGTGAAAGCCCTGAGCAACAAACAGACTTCCTAATAATGTTTGATTTTCTGAAACAGTAAATCTTTGTTCTTTTTTCCTTCACAGTCTACTTTTTCTTTACAGTAGCCTATTATCTAAAACATACTACCATCACATTAACTTCTTCAGACTGAGGAGAAAAATCAGCCTGGGCTTTTGATACCCTGCAAACATGTTCTATAAAAGAACACCAGTTTTGTTTAACCATTATCTCTTTGTCCAGTCACACTTTTAAAAAATGCAAAAAAACCCCCACCACCACTACCTATTGTACAGAACTTGAATACGCGGGCTTCTAGGAGGCATGCTATGAGAATATGCAGGCATTGAAGCCTCTTTTGTAGGATACGGAGGAGAAGCATCTACTCACTTGATCCCAGCTGGGATAGGATTGTAGATCAGTACAAATTTATGGTGAATGCACCTGGCTGTGGCCAAGGGAGCAGAACTTAGGGCTGTTGTGACTGTGGATTCATCCTTTGAAGCACCACTAGGCACATGAGAAGTTTTAAGTTTGCACCCAAGATGTTTTCAGGCTTGAAGTTCCTCCACAGTTGGGCAGCAGTTGAGCAGTAACATTTTGGATTATGAATTTGAATGTGGGCACCTCCATTGTGCTTCAGTTGCATTATAAGCACCTGTGCTTTTCCCTCTGGATTACCCATAATGATGAATTTCTATTGCTACTATATAAAACAGTCTAAGTCTTTATTTGTTATTTGCTTCCTGTAAATCTGTTTAGTACCTTATTAAGGGTGTGATACTGCTTTAAGTGATTGAACCTTTGATTTAAGTGAAGTCTGGATGAAGCCCTGCATTCTTAACCCATGACATTGTATCTCCAGATGCTATTTATGTGTAGTTACAGACATTTAATAAACAAAATTTGAATGATTACTGTTCTTATAGCATATTTGCCTATTTTATATGCTGTGCCAGCGACATTAGTTAGGGATTAGCTTTGTAGACGAGGCTGTTATCGCTAATCATGAGTAGAGTCAAGAACAAGCTGAGATGCTGTTACAGATCCTGCCTGCTGCTTGCCTCTATGTTTTTGGACATTTCAGATGTTGTGATTAATCCTGCCTCCCCTTCTTTCCCATAAACACATTTGAAAATTACTTACCAGTGATTGTGCAAGTATTTAAAGCTTTTGTTCGGAGGCTGCTGTTGCTATGCCATCATTTATATTGCATTTTATTTAGGTGGGTGTTAGGATATGAATGGACATTTTAATAGGCTCATCCCATTATGCAGTGTTCTGATGGTGCGTGACCTCATTTCAGTTACTTGGCAATTGCTAAACAAAAGATAAATGTTGGCTTCTACTTGGAAGTTGAACAGAAACACTATCCTTGATGAATTTATGTGATTATATAGTGCAAAGAAATATCGTGAAGAAAAGCAATTCGACTTAATTACCTTTGATTACTTTTGTACTTATGGGCAGAAACAGTTTTGTTGGTTATTATTTTTATTTACATTTTTACATTTTTACATTTTTAGGTTGGTTTATGGCATCCAGGTGCCTTCAGCCACAGGATCATAAAAGTCCCTAATCTTTGTAAGGACTTATGTCGGTGCTTAACAAATGTTAATTCGCAGTGACTGTTAAACAAGGATATAAGGTTTGCTTATTCTTGGTGTGTCAAAACCCACAACCACTGTAACTTTGAGAAGCAATAGCGAGCAAGAAACTTCATTTATAGAAACTTTGTAGGTGAATTAGTTACAGATTTAAGCACATACTTGTACAATATGAAAATAATTGCTTGTATGTTAAATATTCTTTTATAGTGAATTCCAGTTATCTTTGTATGATTTATTGTTACATAGTGAAAGTCTCAAATAAATCCTGCTGCAAGTCAAGTACAATATTTGCCTTTTTCATAATATGCTGTGGACTAAGTTTACAGCCTGTAAGGAAGATGGAATGTATTTATTTCCTCCCAGACAAATTGTTTCATAAAGTTTACTGAAACAAAATAAAATGCAGGGGTGGATTTAAGTTGTGACTAGTAAGCAAACTGACAACCTTGAAGTGGAGTCTATCGGTCTAGTATTAAAGCATTACTATGCTTTTTGTTTTGTCAAAGTTTTCAGTACTATGCTAATTCCTTCTCAGTCTAGAGGCATTTCCCCTCCTAGCCCTATAGGCGTGATTCCCTATAGGATGAAATGTTTACAAGTTTCATTGTAATTATATGTATTAATCTGTTACAAAAACATTTTACACGTTTTGGTAACTTAGGGATGTGTCCTTCTCTCGAAGTAGCCAGGGATTCCCTTACACTGGGTTCAGTCCAGGCTGCAAGCATTCTTTATTCTAGGCATGGCAACTGCCATTTCTGGATAAAATGTTAGTGCCTCTGCTCCCAGTTCAAGGCTGGTTATTCACAAATTACATTTGTCTGTTTTTTTAATGTCTGTCCTGGGACTAAAAATCTCTAAATTGGCTTAGTTAACATACACAACACTTTGTTGGAGGAATTAGACCCGCTCTGAAAAAGCTGTAGCTTAGCACCCATTCCAACTTGCAATACTGACTTCTCTCTTTGGTATACTCTTAGTGCCTTTGTTTCGGTTCTTCATTTCAGTTCTAGATCCTCCTTCTCTGATGCAAGACAAGGTTAGTAAAGACTCTAGCAACAAGAAGTTTCATCTTGTAATTCTGTAGTTTGTCGTAATTGTTCTATCAGCTTGACATACCCCTGTAGTTTTGTGGTTTTTGTTTTGGTTTTTTTTGGTTGGGTTTTTTTTTTGGTTTTTTGGGTTTTTTTTGTTTTTTGTTCCCCCCACCAGAAGTTGTGAACTTCTATTTGGAACAGAGCAGGGAATGAAGCAAGTAAATTACTGTTTCTGTGGATGCTCTAAAGCCATCTTAAGGACGTCTCAGTATGCATCAGCCCATTGCTGGCCCCACTGCCAGACTTCTAAGACACTTGCAGGGTTCTCCAAGTGCATCCACTCCGTGTACAGCACACGACCTCTCATGGGCCTTTGTGGGAGGCTATAAAGGCCCTTCTGTCTTGCCTTATACCATATTCATCTGCTCCATAAGACCTTCTGTGTAACCTTAAAAAAGAGGTTCTCAGCATGATGACAATAAATCACCATCTCGCTGTACCAGTACCTGGTAGAAGTGACCAGTTTAGGGCATCAGTTAGGTGGAAGATGAGAGAAGGATGAGGAGGTTCCCTCTAAAGGTGCAAAACAGGAGAATGGTGCAGACAGTGACAATAGGGGCTGCAACATCATCGTGGCCCTACTATCAGCACGTTAGCAGAATCAGCCAGGCAGCCACGCATCCACCCTGTCTCTACCAGGGACTGCGTCCTCCTAGGAGATCTTCAGGCAGGACAGAAGTAGTAATTAATGCATGTAGATGATCCACGAATAATGGCAACAGCTCAGCAGAAACCCAGCCTGTCACAGGAACCTGTGGGAAAGACCAGGGCAGCTGGTTCTCCTTAGCATCCCTCAAGAGTCAAGAATCACTTGACAGACTGTGGTCAAGGCTGAACACAGATGGTTTACCTAGAGAGAGGAAGCATCAGCAAAATCCAGATCCAGGGTTGGCACATAGCAGCAGATGCAAAATAAACATGCCCCTTTATCCTGTGGAGCCTTTCAGATGCATACAGAAAACAATAAAAAATGTAGGACCCATAACCCTACTGTCTTCAGACCTTACCCATGAATTCAGTAAAGCATCCTTTACCACATTCTGTAACAAAAGAAATGTGAGACCTCCCACGCTACAAATGAAAATAAAAAGAATCATGGAATCATTTGGGTTGGAAGGGAACTTTTAAAGATCATCTAGTCCAACTCCCCTGCCATGGGCTGGGGCATCCTCCACTAGACCAGGTTGCTTGAAGCCTGTCCAACCTGACCTTGAACATTTCGCATGGATGGGGCATCCACAGCTTCTCTGGGCAACCTGTTCCAGTGTTTCACCACCCTTATAATAAAAAACTTCTTCCTTATGTCCAATCTAAATCTACCCTCTTTCAGTTTAAAACTGTTAGCCCCTGTCCTGTCACTATAGGCCCTGGTAAAAAGTATCCTGTCTTTCTTAAAAGCCCTCTTTATATGTTGAAAGGCCACAATAAGATCTCCCTAGAGCCTTCTCTTCTCCAGACTGAATAACCCCAACTCTCTCAGCCTTTCTTCATAGGAGACACCCCATCCCTCTAACCATTGTTGTGGCCCTCCTCTGGACCTACTCTAACAGCTCCATATCTTTTTTGTGCTCAGGACCCCAAAGCTGGATGCAGCACTCCAGGTGGGGTCTCACAAGAGAAGAGTGGAGGGGGTGAATCACCTCCCCCGTGAAAGCCCAGGGCTGCAGTCTTGTACAGATCCACAAAGCTTCCCCTGCCCGGGGTGTAGCTCATAAGCACCCAAACTGAAGGGACTGCCCCAGCTTGCCTCCTGCAGAACCCTTCCTCTGCCTTTGTTCTCCAGCTTGGGCCCCACACCCCTGGGGACATGACCAGCCGAGAGCACAGCTGGCCCAGCCAGCTGCAGTGCATCCATCCATGCTGCCGTTTAAGGTCAAACACAACCAGGGCCACAGGTGAAGGCTGCACAGTCCACCCCATCTGCCACAGGTTTGTAGCACCACTTGTTCTCTGCCACTTAGGCTGCTGAGGGAGTGTTTTACCTTTACCATATGTGTACTACAGCTCTTGCTTCAGCACTTTTCTTTCACAAAGCTTTTGTCATTAGCATGCTGGAAGATGATGCATACCCCAGCATTCTGTACCCCTTCTGCTACATCTTCTGTCAAAGGTGCTCCTGCTGGGGGGACCTGTCTTAATCTCGACCCTCAGTCCACAGTGATCACACAGAGGCTGGATACCACAAACAAGACAGTCTTGGAAGCACTGACCAACGTCATCTAACCAGGCAGCAAGCAGTCTGGGGTGGGAGCTTGTGAAATACATTTGCTTTGAAGTTCAGGCTGCAACGCAGTGAAGGAAACCATGTTTTGCAAGGGTGGCCTGTGGTTAAGTCACAAGCCACACGTTCAGCTCTACCAAGAGTCAAATTTAGGTACAGGCTCAACATTCACCCCTCCACTTCTCACATAGCCAGTACCTTGCTCTGTTCTGGGACCATGCACCTGCGTCTCCCTCTCCTCTGACATTGGGCTAGAGACAGGCATGGACATTCAGTCATGTGTCCCAGGCAGGGAGTGACAGACTGGTGCCAGGTTGCAGAGGACTACCCAGGAGCCAGAAAGCCCAATGCCACCAGATAAACAGTGCTACTCCTTGAAGAACAAATCACATCTGCATGCAAGGTGAAACAAGTAATAACTGAATATGAATGGCACGTGCATCCCTCTCATCATGACACTGAGAAATTTCTTGAGCTTTCCAAGAGGTTCTTTCCCCATATCCAGCTGCACAACTGGTGCAACCTTCAAGTTGTATTGAAAATAACAAGGATACAGCACTTGGCTCTTTTTTCTTTAAGCAATGTGTAAAAGACAGAGCAATAGCACATGGGAGCTATCTCCTTTCAGCTTTGTTCTTCTACTTGACTACAGGAATACACACTCTCAATTTAATCTTCCACCTTACCTTCTGCTCTTCATGTCTCCCTACTGCCTCTTCATAAATGAAGGAAAGCAGGACCTCACATGCTGAGGGGGATGGAAAGTAGAGAAGAGGAACCTTTGCAATAGTAGGGCTAGGACTAGGGACCAGTGGGCAAGTTTCCTTTTCTTTTCTCACCTCTTGCCACATAGAAACTTATCACAGAAACTTCAGAGACCCAGCTGCATGCTCTTTTCTGTAATGTATCAGCACCATTTCATACTCTGGTCTCACAAACTTGTACTACACACCTATTATTCCAGGTCTTGGGCAGCTGGGGACCCAGCATCATAGGTACTGAGAAAGCCAAGGAAATGCAACAAGGGAACATCTACGATTGAGAAGTACTTCAGATTTGGCCTATGTCAAAAGCTGAAGTGGTCATTGTCATTTTAAATCCTTAATAATAGATCCTTGTTTTCATGTCCCCCCATTACAGATGGTCTTGAAATCCCTCTCAATCTCACTTCTAGATTATAAAGCATGAGTTAGAGTTGAAATTCAATGTACTTTCAGGGATAAAAATAGGATGACAAGCCCCAAAATTTTAAATGACAGGTAATGTTGCTTTCAGATGTCAGGAACAAAAAGTTTATTTATTCAGAAAAAAACCCCAAGATTAATAGACTAGTTCTGCCTCAAGGTCAGGTGGAAATGGACTTGTGATCCATTCATCTATTACTGAGTGTCAGTGTCTTAAGAAGTTCTACTTTCCTTTTGAGAATCAGTTCAGATTTACAATATGCCAAATGCACTGTTTTAGCACACTTAACATGCATGAAAGGAGTCTAAAATACTCAATATTTATTTTAAGTCTTTAATTTGTCCTTAACTTCTATTTCAGAAGGAAAGGACAGTGGGAGTTGATATGTGCAGAAATGTCATGCAATGTGACAAAGCTGATTGCACTGAAGTCAATATTGAGATTCCTTTGACAGTTACTGCTACGTTCAGGAGCCCCCAGGGTCCTATTTAGGAGTATGGACTGCATTATTCAAGGCACCAAATAAACATGTATCCAAAAAAACCCTGTCTCATCTTTGGTTTAGTATAAGAGAAATGGAAACAGAAAAGCAGAGGGTGTAAACAAGCACTTTCTGCACAAACTAATAGCCTATACTCTTAGATGTCTACTCTAAAGGACTAGGATTTGACTAACAGCATATTCTGCTTCCTCAGTACTCTTCTTATTACTTTAAAGTTACTTTTCTGTGCCACACAGATGGACATCAATATGAATGATTCAGATGCTGCCTTTGAATCTGTACAGCCAGGAAAAACTGATGTGACAGCCAAAGAATGCAGGGATAGTCTTTCCTTGTGTCCTCCGATGATAACTCTGAAGTCTGTAAGGTAAAAGCAAGCATCCAGTGTTCTTTGCTTACCATCCTAGCTAACAAGGTAAGCTATTATTTACTGGGCATGGAATTGCAAGTTTGTTCCTTTTCAAATAAAATTTGATCTGTTTGGTCTGGCAACTAGGCACTCTCCATAGGATACCAGAAGTAATTCTAGCAAAGAGGTTTCTTTACCTAGGAAGTACCAGGGCTGTTAGAGCTATACTGATATCCAAAACAAGTACTGAAGATGCAGAAAATCCTTGCATTAAAGTTAACTGGTAACCTCCAAATAACCCTCTCGGGCTCTGCAAGTACAGACAACAGCATGCAATAAAATGGAAACTTCTGCTCTAAATTAGACACGCAGAGGTATGCAAGAAGTCATGGTAGCATACAGTATGACAGGCTCTGAGACTCGGGCATTCATTGAGCTAATTATGCTTAGTTCGATGAGGTAACAGAAAGGTGCTGTATGTAGATATATTATCTTGATAAATTCATGGTATTAAAAGGCATTTTAGTACACTTAGTATCACTAACCTGGAATATGATGTATAGTTCCACAGCAAATAGCTCTCCAGCAAATTCACTGTGACTTTGTTTATTTGGGTGAAAATCCCCAAGAAAAAACCCACTATTTCTGGAACATTTGCCCCAAATTTGTCAAAGTCTCAGTAGCTTTCAGTACTTCTTGTTAACAGAAGAACTTGCTTTGCAAATCTAAACCTAGATAAAGTTGCATAGTGTTATCAGATCACACGCGCGCGCACACACACACACAGGCAAAAGAAATAAAAGTCCCCACAAAACGGGCTGCATTTAAGAAATCAGGATATTATTTATAATATTTAATTAAAACAAGTTTTGATTGAAATACATTTGCAGTCAACTTTTAGTTCATAAAGCTTTTAGTCCAACTGACAGGTTTTTTGGCCCTTTAAGGGTAGAGATATTTCCTTCCAAAGAGTACCCAGAGTAACTCTTAATATAAGCAGAAGTCTTTTTAGTCTGATCGCTCAGATGTTTGGTCCTAAAAATCCTTACTTCTTAAATAATGCACTTCAATGCTGCAAAAAACAATTAAGGTAGGAATTTTGCTATTTTACTCAGTCTTTCGTTGCAGATTATTTTTTTCTGGTTGAAAGAAGTGTTTTTCAAGAGCGTTGACCAATTCATCTAGTTCTTTCTTCAGCTGCTCAACGTCACTGAGAAACAAAATCCACACAAATACAGAAAACAGTGTCACAACGGAGAAGCTAAAATGGACATCCTCAGTGCGAGGAATTTTCAAGTCTGTTGCATTGATTCAGACAAATATTTTTTATTAATGATAGAAGTATATACACTTGATTTCTTCTGGTAACGCACTGATGTTCACATCCAACTGATGTGCACGAAGGCACTTAAGACTACGGAGAAACATAAACCCACAATATAATCTAAAATAGAACAACTAGTTTAAGTTCAGAAGATCTTCTACTACTAAATGTATGTGATTAGAAATTAACTTTTATACTTGTAATAGTATTTTCAGATGAATTTTCATCTATGAGAAAATACTATTTTCATTGCATAAGTTAATAATTGCTTATCTTTAAGACTGGATGATTTCCAAGGCTATCAGTCAAGGGTATAATTACTAAACATAAAAGGGTTTAAAATATATTAGAACATTTTTTATATAGTTATATCAGTTTAAAGCAACTATGTACGTAAAAAGAGAGAGAATATATCTACTATCATTTAAAGGCAGAATGTTTTTCTTGGTATTGTTTTTACTGAATGTGAAACAAAGTTCAAAGGAATTTCAATGACCACAAGAATGCATCAACAAATTTTGCAGAATTGATGCTTTATGCAAATACATTTGCTAAAATAATGATTGTGGTAATATTATTTGATCATGAAGAGCCCCTTCCCCACCAAAACAATACCAAAAAGCCACACAACCCCTATTACACAGCATTTACTGCTGTAAGTGACAATACCTGTTTCCAGGAGGTGCACAAAGTTCAGAATAGTATTTGATCTTTGGTTCTGTCCCACTGGTTCTCATTGTGGCCACTCCTCCATTAGCAAAAGTGAATGTTATCATTTGGCTACTTTTACTAGTGGGAAGTATCTAGAAATAGTAAGAATAATTTTTTTAGAAGCTTGGAAAGTGACCATATATAATGAATTCAAGACAAAACGCATGCCTTGATGTCATATAACTAAAGGATCAATTAAAATTAAGCTTAGTTCTGTTTTCTTCATCACTGTGGTCTTGAGACCACAACAGGTAAATGACAGCTTTACCCTCCACCTAGAATCTGGTAGCAATACATTACTGCCAGGTAGCTCATTTCACATCTAGTCAACATTTTTACTACAGATAGAAAATTGCTCTGTGATGGCATCTCCCAGGAAAAAAAGAAACACGGATTATGGAAAACTAAAGAACCCAAAGCCACATCTCAGTAGACAGTTTACACTTACAGTAACTTACAACAAGGTAAGGCAATATTGCTGTAGCAAGACAGTGAGATCCTCCTACTTCCCTTTACAGACTGTCATCTTGTAGAGAAAAATACCCACAAAACCAAACAAATAAACCCCAACTGTCCTCCCCTCCCCCAACCTTCATTTCCTCCCACCAAGGCAAAACAATCATCCACGATCTAACTTATTTTAAGACTCAGGATGTAACATAATGTTCAGAGTGTTTCTCCATAGAATTTTTTATGTGTGTGAAAATACATACTTATATGACTAATATATAATTTAAAAAATATACTTACAGCCTTTTGATCTGGCTGGCTGCTGTCGTACCCAGTAGTTAGATCCCTTATTCCACAAACTTTAAATCTACCGCAAGATTTTGGGTATGTGTTTTTTCCATCAAAATTTCTAAGGTTCTCAAAAAGCTGTTGAATAACTGTAGGATCATGGCAGATGAAATATGAAGCTTTGGTGATATGTAAGCCATATCTGTGAAAGCACAGTATTACTGAAGAAGCAATGTTTTTCATAGAGTTGGACACCATACACATTATACAACCTTCTCTAAAGCAAGAATCTATACTCATGGTCACCCAACTGTAACATCAGTCACCCTCTTACAATTTTAAAAAGGCTTCAACAGCTTAATTGTCCTATTTAAATACTTTAAAGAAATTTCTGTGCAGACACCTTTTCCTTTTAATGATTAAAAATTAGAAAGTTTACTGCTAAACCAGAAGAAAAAAAAAGATGTCCTTACTGCCTTAAAGAGATCTAACCACCACAGGAAAAGAACAGACTACATCTAAATAGCTTCGACTGGATTCCAGCTGACCTTTTCTGAGTAAAACAAATTCCAGACTTCAGTTCAGAAACTGCTCTCCCACTAAAGTGTTTCTACTAAACCAAACTGTTCTGAACATCGTCTCTTTACCTTACCTGTTTGCTGACAGGTAATATGATGTAGAATCTGCAAAGACAAATCACCCGCTAACACTGACTTTTCAAAACACCACATTGTTGAAAAGTATACAAGCCTGGACTGGTTGGTTAAGTGAGTTCTTACTAAAGATCAACACTTCATGAGCATCCTTGATTCCAGGGAAAATCTGAAGGGCAGAATCTTTCATTAGTAGGATGTTCATGCTAGAAACCTGAAAGGTTCCTTAAACAGGGTCATGTTTATACCAAAATGGACATCATGAAGGTCAATAGTTGTTAAATCAGTCCTGAGAATCCATCAAGGGAATTTACAAGACCTATCCTATATTTGAAAGAAGTGATGAGCTTGCCAGGACTGTAATTTTCCTGATCTGCATGTACTTCTTTGAGAACAAATCCCCCTTCTATGCCTCCAAAATACAGAGTAGAGTTTCTTCTGGTTCAACAGCAACTCACAAGACAAACCTGACGAACAATAAAGTAGTAAGGAGTAGCAAACTGCAACTCTACACTAGCTGCAAGCAAACAAAAAAACCAAATGCACACAAAACCAAGAACTGCCCCTCTCCAGTTCTAGTTATCAAGTATCAATTTAATAAGGCAGATTTGGATTCTTCCTTGGATCTGTAGCTTTTCCACAGAGTGATTATGTGCAGTGACATATTTGAGGTGCATCTACCTACAGTTTGTATGCTAAATGAGCTCCGACTTTCAGAGTCTTCTTCAGTAGCTATGTAGACAGCGGCACTGTGGCACAGTTAAGTTCCACTCAGTTAAATATTCTGTTTCTGAGGGCAACCTGAAGCAGGTGTTTACTGAATGAGTATTTAAAAAAAAAAAAAGCATGAGCCAGAGGATAATTCTTTGAATATACACTTCCAGTTACTAGCAATTAAGGGCATTATCATGTCAGATGCTATATTTGCAGCTCTAGGCATGAATTCCTCTTCCATACATTTATATTACTGTTTCTTGAACACACCTAACCTTCTGCCATGTACAATAGCAGATAAATCCCAAAATTTATGCAGTTTGTTAGCAAGCCTTTGCCACTTAATTTGTTCTTAAACAGTGGACAAAACAAGCATGGCTAGTGGTGCATGCAGATGAGAGATCTGAGGATTGGAAAATAGGAAGCACCAAGGCTGGATTTTTCCATGAGTCTCTTTACAGGTTCCACCACTCCTTTGTTAGTGTCTGTGAGACATGAAGAGGTGGAGAGTATCAGCCAGCCTGGGCTGCTCCCTCCTTTTAAACAAACAGTGCAAAACCCCCACAAAACACACTCCCTGCCCCATTAAATCCAGTAGCCACCCTTGCTGTTGATTTCTTTAATGTGTTCAAAGACCTACACAGGAGCAAAAGAAAAGTAGTGCCTCATATTAAAAGCTCTCAGAGGGACGCGCAGCTGCATATAGCCAGTAGTCTCGCCCAGTCACAGCAGTTCTGTGTAATCAGCCCAAATCTCAGTATTCAGGAGTCAAAAGAGTCAGAACCACCAACATATGCTATCCATCAAAAAAAACCACAGAATAATATAATAAAATATAATAAAAAGCCTAGCTTTAGAGCCAACTAGAATTAAATTAATCACAAGTAGACCTGCAAGTGGGACAGAAGCAAGCTGGTTTCTGATTAACACACATATGCCAGAGCTACTTAGGGCCATTCTGCCATCAATGGTTTTGTGCATTTAAGCAGCTAGAAGCACTATGATCTCCACAACAAAGCAGAACAGCTGGCCAAAAACCAAGCCAATCTTCTGTAAAGGACGAAAGAGCAGAACTTCCCAAAAGGGAGAAAACTTCCAGACAAACAAACAAAAATGCCTCAAAAATCTCATTAACTAATAGGGAATTAGTAAGGTAATATTATTTTTAAAATACTTTAAGATGACACGAAACAAAGTCATAAGTATATTCATGCCCATGAGGCAGAAGCACCTTTTAGAAGATTACAAGAATCTAATTTTTATTTCTCTATACACTACAAGTTGCTTTTGAGTCCCTGTTAACTTACGTACATGTAATGGAGAAAATCTGAAAATTAAACAATTATAATCGAACTCACTCATCATAGACAGCTTTCAGCTGCTGAGACAAAGTCAAATTCCTGGTTGCCAAAAAGCTAGCCATCTCCGCAGTTATAACAGCAGCACTGACACCATCTTTGTCTAGAACAGCAGGACAGCACATATATCCTAAACAAAGAAAATTAAATATATTTGATAAATTTTTATGAGGAAATAAGATAAAATGGGGGGGGTGGGGTGGAACATTAATCAAACCAACATGTTTTAAAGGAGAAATGTGTATTACCATAGTACAGATATTTTAAAGTTAAACCAAAAGCAGAAACATTTTATCTTCTAATCAGTGCTAACATGATCAGTTAACATGTATCAGTGCCACATGCTCCCGAGTACTTTTGGAGCTCTCATGAAAGAGAAACGCCACACTGCAGTAACAATGCAAGTATAGCACTTTGTTTCAAATGTGATCACCCTTACATGATAGCATATGGTAAAACTTATACTTATCTGTGAAATGGTCAAATTTTCTCTGTTTTTCAGGTACTGAGATACTCAAGAAATAGCATTATAGCTTTACAATTTCCTACTCACGAATTCATAGCTTTTATTCATGGCTTTCTAGTTTATATGTATAATTTGGGAGAGTTTTTACTTTCTTCACAATTAAACTTAGCTTAAAATTGTCAGCTAAACATACTCAACTTGAAGTCTTAAAACCGTGTTTGTTTGGGTTTTTTTAAATAGCTTGTGCAAAACTTACAGTCCAAGCCTACATAGCCATGCTACTGAAGATGTATGTGCCCAGTTTACATCACCATACTGTGGGCTAAGCAGAGATATGAAGGATTAAAACTAGTAATATCAATCATCCAAATGGATGATATAAATTACTCACTGGAAATACATTTATTATGTTGAGGGCACCTTTACATTGCCATATTTTGCAATAGTCCTAGTTTCACTATTTTACAGGATACTAGAACACAATATTCTGTTTCTTACCTATAGCCTCCTCAAATGCAAAAAGAACAGCCTTTCCCTGGTCCATGAGCTGTTTGGCACGGTTGCCCATCCACTTGAAACCCGTCAATGTTTCCTACAGCAGTGAGGAGAAAAAATAGAAGCAATGTTTAACAAAGATATGACAGTGCATAGGTAAGCAAATAAAAGAACATGGAATAGCATGTAACAGCTTACCTCAAAGTGAAAACCTTCCTTTAGTGCAATTGCTCTCAGGATTTTGGAAGAAACAGTACTGGATAACATGTAGACATCTTTAATGGCACAAGTATTGCTATTGTGATTTTTCCAGCAATTGAAGATCCACCAGCCTAAAAGAGCTCCCAGTTCATTTCCAGAAAACACTTTCCATTCACCACTGGAGGGGGGGAAAAAAAGTAAATTAATTCAAAAGGGTAATACTGGAGAAAAAAAAAATCTACTGGTTCTTGCATACATGAATACTAGCAAATAAAACCACAGCATCTGAGTTTCAAGTAACAGTAACAAGATATCATGTGTTCATTAAGAACAAACAAAAAAATTCATCCCCCAAAAAATTGTGAAGTCCTTACTCTCCTCCTCCATCATATGTACCAGCTTTTGAGTTTATCCAAAGATGAAAGTGATATTTCCAGCATACTTTAAGTAAAACAAAAAAAATAAATCAGCAGACATATTATAAAATCAATGATTAAGACAAGCACAGAGACATGAATTCTCAAGTGATCAGTATTTTTAGTTGACTCAGTGATATACCTTTTATTTAAGCACAAATACATCAATTGGTCATTGAGGAATATTGGAAAACATCTCAAACAGGTAAAAAAAGATTAACACGTTGCTAGAACAAGAAAAATTGAAGGACAAAGGGAAAGACAGATGTCAAAATTGCACAAAAATTCCCAGTCACAAAAGGGGACAAAGACATTGCCAAACTGACAAAAATCAAGACCTACAGAAACAGTACCTGTTGTGAAAGAGCAGACTCAGTCTCCTGCATTTATTGATGCCAACAGGCATAAAGCAATGCACTGCAACAACTTATTGTAAGAGCGCTGAGAGAGCGTGCTCTAGCAGGAGTTTCTGTCAAAGGAGAAGTGCAGATACTGTAGAAGCCTATATTAATATTCCATTAGTGTATGAACAGCTACAGCAGAAGTCTGAGAGGAGGACGCAGGACTGAAAGTTACGAAACAACTAAGACTGGCTAAACACTTAGCAAAGACGTAGCAGAATGAGAGCACCGTGCTCTCAATGGCAACAAAAGCAATAAACTAACTCTCCCTCTTCAAGCCTCTGATAGCTATAAGTTTTTAGACAAAAAACATGAGTGCTTTTGCATTCTTGTTTTAACCCATCATAACTAGCACAAACTAAAGCTTTGTATGTTATTTCCTCAACACTGAATTGCCAACTGAGGTTGGCACAGGCCAAAAACATTAAAATAATGATATTCCAGCTAATGCTGCCAAAGATACAGCAGGCAGTGCCAGTTAGCCCAGTTTTCTTCTAAAGGCAGAGAAGCCTCCTTAGTTAATGCTGTGAGGAAAACCAGTTAAAAAAAAAAAGCCCCCAAAACCCAAAGAAAACACCACCACTTATGAAGTTGCTGCAAGACCAAAAGAGGTTATCTGGTAAGCAAAATGGTGATTTGCGCTGTCTCCTTCTACTGGGTTTTTGGAATTTCCATAACTGATTCAGGTTCAAATACTTGGATCATCCACAATCACTGAGGACATCTAGCAGGTGCCCATCTCATCCCTTGGGTACCATGGGCTGTTGCCATAATTTTATATCCCTATTCTGGCTCTTACACACAGGGAATTAATTTACACTACTTCTGCTCCTGGCCCAGCAGCAGATTTTTGTTCTGCTCCTCTCTGAGCTGAAAGCCTTGAAGCTTACTTTATTAAAGGTTTATGGTTTCTAACTGCTCAGATTAGTTTCTGCTTTATCAGGGAGATAAAAGAGAAACACCACTAGTTGTAGATGTGATACCAAGTGCAGTACTTCAGCTTATTTTCCTTCATCAAATAGAACCACAATACAGAAATGCAAACAATTGTAGAAGTACAGGATATCAGTGGGCATGAAATAAGGGGATAGCAATATTGGGTCAGAACAGTAGGTTACACATTCCATACTTATGAAAAGTTTAGGAGAAGCCCCTGTTTGAGCAAGTTTACCTTTTGTGATCCTGTTCTTTGACAGGATATCCATAGATAAATAATGCATGTATAGCTAGTCCTCAAAGGAGAGAGTACAAATGACTATACTGAGAAGTACCAAAAATGGGCAAAGCTTAAGGTGAAATGCAGGTACATAACATGCATAGAAGTGGGGAACTGAGCAAGAGAGGCCTACATCATCTAATGATTAGTAAACTGTCTGGTCTAACAGTGTTTGAGAAAGAACTCATATTGAAGAACAGGGATGTTCCCTATTCCTGAGATTATGAAGGAACTATACAGGTTCTCCTGAATATTCAAGTTATTATTAAATAAACACAGTATGAAAGAATGTTTATCAGTCTTCTGTGAAAAAATTTCTAACTGAAAACCTACCTTTAAAAATATATAGCACAATCACAACAATGCACATGCTTCTTTGCATGCCTCCAGTACAGCAAGCATCAAGTATTTATTCAGGCTTTTGTATAGTGTCTAATATTAATCATTATTTCATTTGCTGCCCCCACCATGGTCTGCTTCATACAGTTCACATTTCTATGTGTTTTCAGACCAAAAACAACGGCTATGACTATTAGATCTTCCTTTCCAACACAGGTTGCAAGAAGCCCCCAAATGAACCTAGCCTTTAAGTAGAAAATGTAAATGATTTGCATTTCTTTATTACCATACCTCTCTTGCTTCTCTGCCACTGCAAGTCGATCAGCATCAGGATCATTTGCTAAAATGATTTTTGCCCCATCTTTTTCAGCCAAAGCGAAAGACAGTGTCTGGAAAAGTGGTAAGCCAGACCAGATGAGTGTTAAGACTCCCAAACAATATTTTCACTTTCTTTACAGGTTTTAAATAATTTTCCCAATTTATTTAATCTCAAACGTCCCAAATCATGATGTGTCCCTACAAAAAATAAACTTCAAGCATGGCAGTAGCAGAGCAGTCAGGATATTTAACTTCACCTACATAATTCCACTTCTGCAGCCTGAGACAAACACTCCTTAGATTCAACAGGATCCTTCAGTAACAAAGTGTAACAGAAATAAATGCAGCAGAAATTCTAACCATCTGTTAGGACTTCCCCTGCCCCCTCCTGGTCTTGTATCAGAACAATTTAGTTCTTGTATTTCAGAAGCAAATTACAGAAACTTTCCAAAACCAACTGTGAAGATTTTTTTACTTTTTATTTTATTTTTTAAAAGTATTACTATATGACTTTGTTCTATGAGCAGATGCTGCCCATTCTGTTAAGAGAGCAGAACAAAGCAGTTTAAAGTTACAGCTAATTACTACCTGACTGGTTCAAAAAGAGTTACATAGGTCAATAAAATTATACCAGCTAACTTCACTAAACGTAAGGCTATGAAAACAGAATCAAAAGAGACCTTTAACCAATATTTGTAACCATGACTACTGGCAGAAAGGAAAAACTGTTTGAAAGACATTGCAACTATTAAAAAAATATCTATTTACCAGAACACCTTTGCCTTCTTCAGGATTTGGATACTTCACTGTGGGAAATTCTGGATCAGGATCCTTCTGCTCCGGAACGGCAAAAGGAGGGCTAAGGTCAAATGCCTTGAAGGCCAACTGCACAAATTTATGACCTACGCCATGCACAGAAGTATGAACAAATTTCAGGTTTGTTTCCTTGTTTATATTCCTGAAATAAAACAGAGTAACAGTAAAGTTGGTTACGGAAGAATATTCTGCACAAATTGACTACATTTAGAAACAGATATGACTCAATATTCTATATCACTGTTAAAATTATAAATTAAAGGAGGTCAGATTTTAAAGTTAATGGCTTGAAAATTGGCTTAGTCTCATTTTTCAGCAGTATGAGTCACTCTTGATATCTAATGTCCTGGTACATGCAAATTGCTGGAAAAAGAAAGATAGTATACTCTATGCACCCCAAAGGAGGCAAGTGGAAAACTAATACAACTGACTAGTAAGACTCTTCATCCCCAACTCTGGCATTTATACCAGATCCAACGATTGGGAGCACAGTGAACTGACGGCGGGATGCCTCATTTGAGCACATTAATTTTTATGAAGTACATTACTGAAAGTACAGAACATACCTAAAGGCATGCAGACTCCTAAGGAGACATTTAACTCCTATTGTGAAAAAAAGCAGCATAATTTCTCACATAGCCACAACTTTTAATAATCCTGCCTTCATTTATAGCAAGAACATGGTTACTGGTGGCTAAAATTTTGCTGTAAGCAAGCAGATTTAACAGGTTGCTGCTCATCTAATCCATAAACTGATTCTACTTGTTAATCACAAAGACAAACATCCACTTGATCTTGTTGAGTAAAGTTTTTACTGAGCAAGTGACAGGAATAGGCTCCTGCCAGGTGCCCAAGGCCACCAGGACAGAGCAAGACCTCCTTCTTCCGGAACTGGCTTAACAGCCTGCTTCAGCTTCTCTCTTAGAAGCCCATTTTAAGGCTGTTGCACCATCAGTGTCAGCTCACCCCCAGCTGACAGTCTTGCTGTGGCATTTGGTTGGTGTGTGGTCATGCAAATACAGTGAGATTATATAATCAGATACAAATCACTCACTTTGCTGGGTTAGACTTCTGCCAGTCCAGCTTTATAAACAGTGTTACTATGTCACCATGAGGCTGCCAGTGCTACCACAAAAGATGACAAGGTGGCACAGACAAAACTGGATCATGGCAGGATCATGGTTTGCCCTGACTTCCATCAACTTAAACTGCCCTGCTGATGTCCTAGGTGAAAAATCATGTATTCTTAACAGAATTAACACCAGTTACCTGTGAAAGCACTGTTTCTGTATGTCTTTGAAATACTCCTTATTGACTGTGGCATATGGATCATGAAGTAGCAGGCTGCTGTCAATCAGTTTGTCATCCCAAGCCTGAGGCCATGGCTCTTGGTTCTCCTCAATAGCCTGAGAAATTCCTTTGTCGTGAGGGGAAATGATCTGAGCACCATTTTCCCAGTAAACCTAAATAATAAGTAGGGTAAGTAAGTATTTGGTCATTAATACTGCAGGATAGCTTTGTTATTTTTTTGTTGGCTAAGGTGCACAACATTCAGTAGACTATTAAAGTTAATTAGGCTTAAGTACATGCAAAGTATTCCCCTGTTCATGTGCTCAGTGTTTCCTCTCACATCCCATTTTTGTTCTATAAAAAAAGCTGTTTAATTTTATCAGAAGATCTCAAAATCCATAATGAAAAACAAAACAAGACCTAGACAATTTTTTTAGAAGATTAAAGTATCAGCCTGTCTGCCAGCCTTGGGATTGATAACTTGCCCATGCTATTTCACATACTTTCTTCCAGATTTTTAAGTATAATCATATATATAAAGAATTCTTAAGAGGAAAAAAGTGTGCAAAAGTGAAACACATGTATCACAAAGAAATCAAGTAGAAAGGCACAAAAACTTTACAGCAGCAGTATTGCCACAATAGCAAGCACAAATTCAACTAAGTTTCAAGATATTCATTACTTGTAGTCTTCTCCTTTTTGTTGATTGTTTACACATCCAGGAAGAGGTGTACTTATTCTGTTTTACTTTTTGACAGTTGGTTGCACACTTCCTTCTGCTGATAGTTTACAGACCACAAGTTTAAGGAAAGACACCTAACAGCATCTGGGCCATGTACATATGTAGCCCACATAACAAAACATTAAGAAAAAAACGAAGCTGATTTAAAAAAGTAATCGATAAAACACCCAAACAAGCTATCAAGATCAATACAGGAAATAGTAAAAAAAAAAAAAAAAAAAAAGGCAATTTTTAAAAAAACATG
>NW_010123205.1:22177-30313 GCF_000699245.1 Pterocles gutturalis
ATAACAAGAAATCATCCCTGCTAATGCCTTGTTTTTCTATTAAGAAGACAAAAAAGATCTCCCAACTTCCATTTTTGTATTTTGGAACAGTCTGTGTATGACTAGTCCGGCTACGGGATGACCGTCAGACAGGCAGCTCAGCCATGTTTTTTTCAGTGGAAAGCAGATTTCTGTCATAGAAAAAAGCCACACTGATAACTTGTATCACTTAGCAAAAGAAAAATGAGAAATTAATTGAATTTAGTCAAAACGTTTTGTACAAGCAACTCATTAGCTTTCACATATTTTAAATTCTCTGTTTACAAAACTAAAGAGATCTTTTTAAATCATGAATTGGAGAAATGATTTATGCTTTTGAAAAGAGGTCAGTTAATATTTTAAGGTGTTCCAAAGTATGCAATGGTATTACTTACCTTCCTGCTTTTTAGAGCTAAAATTTTAATTTAGTGATTAGTATAACATGCTACTAGCTTTAAATATGTACATCTAGAAGATATCAAACTATCAATTAATTTGGTCTATACCACGATAGGAACTATGCACAATAGCATTAGCATCTCTACATGGAAGAAAACGTTTGAAAAAAGACAGAAAATAGATCGTATATGAATACCTTGTAACCATTATCTTGTTTTGGATTATGGGAAGCTGTAACCATAATTCCAGCACAAAGCTTCAGGTGAGTTACTGTGTATGGCTGTAACAAGAGAAAATTATCTGAAGTGGAATGTGCAAAATATTACATGTTAATTATTCTCATGCAGATGCAATACTTCTATATTGCTCAACGAAATAAAGCCAGGATGTGATTCCTACAGACTGACTCTAAAGCAGAAGGTAAGCAGGACTTGCTCCACTAGACCCCACATGGCACAGCTTTAGCCCTTGCTTCTTCTTGGGCATTTTCCCATGTATATATTCTTAGCATTGTTTCAGATACTTTGTGGATTGCTAGAGTAGTGTTTTTATAGAAGGAAACTGAAGACATGTGTTGCCCACTATAGAATGACTTAAGATACCCGAGTTCTTTAAAGGTGCAAAGTCTCTTGAGGCAATGATAGAAACCTCCATAGGGTAGAGAATTACAAATGGCACAATGTCATCCACACTAGCTTTTAAGAGCAGCCTGTGGAGCAACTACTCTATTGTGGTTCAGAAGAGAATTGTTTTGGAAAGAGCTCTTATAAATTAGGCCAAAACATATGGAGTGAATTAAAAATAAAGCATTATTTGTGACCACAGGTCCAGTTCATGTTTACTCCTGGCGCTTTATTTAATAGCGGATGCAATGAACTACAGTTCTTGCAACACTGCTTAAAGCTGCACTATGAAGAATTTGATCCTAAATCTAAAAAAATTGTATTAGTACAAGAATGCTGCATACAAAGTCTTCATCCCACTATCTTCTGTTTGCAGCCCTCACTGGAGCAACTGGTATCGGAAGAAACTATGGCTTTTAGAGCAAAGGTACGGTTTTCTGTATTGCGCTACAGGAGTGACACCTAGTGATCCGGTGGTGAAAACGCGGACACATTCAACAACCCTCCTGGTGTAACATTGCAGCACTCCAACAACCTGCTATTTAAAAAGGCAACTTTGGATACAATACTCCGAAAAGAGAAAAAAATTTAAAAATCGACCAAACCAACGAACCAAAAATTACAAAACTAAATGTGTGTTTATGTTTCAGACTTCAGACTCCACCGCAATCTAGAAACAATGAGATGTCCTCTGCAAGAAATCTCCCTCAAAGAAGGAATTAATAGAAACACACCTCACCGTCACTGATATTCCACTAAGCTTTTTCCTTCTCTTGTTGTGGATGTTAGAAACTAAATATAGTTAAACAAGCATAAGACTAACTGCAGGTAAAGCTTAAAAAATAAGGCTTTTGTCTTGTTTTCCTTAATTTAAGTAATGCAAGTTATCTGACAGTATTTGCGTGTATATAGAAAAACCTACCACAAAAGGAGTTGGCGTTATATCAGAGAACAGGTAAACTGGAACTCCTTGACTGATGAAGGTATTAGCAGCAAGTCTTGCAAACCTGAACAGAAAGAAAAGATGCCTAGGAAATATTTTCATTTTCTCACCAACTAGTTTCCTAGAATTTGCAGCTTTTCCACCTTCCTCACTCCAATTAAAACAGAAAAAAACAAACTCTCCCTCCCTCCCAAACCCCTCAACCATTCTATAATTCTATAAATAAACCCCAAATTATTATATAGACCCAATTCAAACGTGTTCCCTCACCATTCCCAACAGACAAAGCACAACTCTACTGCTTTGGCACTATCAGAATATAAAAATACTATCAATCCCTCACTTTAATTCACTCTACAGAAGGAGAAAATACTGTTGTAGCAGACATAAAACCATAACGAATCACAAAAGACATCTACAAAATACTTAAAACCTAAAAAGTACCTTTTGCTACTACCTCCACTGGAAAGATGGGCACGAGCATCAAAACCAATCACAACTCCTCTCTTTTTCAGGTCACTGAAATTCTTCTCAAGGTATCTGCAAAATCCCTGAAGACAACAACAAACCTGCCTCATTAGCACAATCTTAATATTTAATTTATTATCGCATTAAGAGGATGTGGTGGGTTAACGTTGGCTGGATGATGCCAGGTGCCCACCAGGCCCCTCTATCACTCCCCTTTCAGCAAAATAAAGGGGGAGAATAAGATGAAGAACTCATGGGTCAAGATAAAAGCAGTTTAATTAAAGCAAAGGCCAAGGCCATGCACAGAAACAAAGGGTAAACAAAGATGTTATTCTCTGCTTCCCCTCAGTAAGTGACATCCAGCCACTTCCCAGGAAAGCAGAGCTTCAGTGTATATACCTATACGCGTATATATAGCTTCACTGACTTTATGTAAATTTATGTCCAACATACACAAAGCTTAGCCAAATGCTGGCTACCTTACAGGTTTTTTTTGTAGTCATTACATCAGGACTAACTGATCCACCTGAGCTTAACTGTAGCTGTGTATAAATTCAACGGCAAATCAAATATGGAAAATAACTTATTTTAATGGCTTAACAGCTTCTCCCTGCTTGTTTTCAGAGATCAGCCCTCAGCTAATAATTATAATTTAAATTACCATTGAAAACTGGAGGAATAGTAAAAAAACTTGTACTTCCATAGAATACTCATTTGTTTGTCATAAATGAGGCTCTTCCATTCATATATGCAACCAGTTAAGTGAGATAAAGTGCTGAACACACTACCTGGGTTGTCTGGATAATAGTCAAGTCATTCATGTGGGAAATCCCGGCTCCCATGGCAGCTCTGAGCCCTGCTGTGCCAAACTCCATCCGCGAGCCAAAGCATTTCTCAAGCTCTCTGGCATTTCCTTCAGCAACCAGTTGCTTGACTATTGCAGAAGTTTTTGGATTCTGTAGACACAAAATTCAGATATTCTAGAAAAGGTTTTGTTTGTTTGTTTGTTTTTAATACCCTTAAGCTTCTTAACAGAACTGACTTTCCCACTCTCTGTACTTGGTAACTTCAGTATCAAAACATCGCACACCACGTCAAGAACACCAGAACTGCTCATCTTCCTAATTTTAAGTCAGTACAATCCCAAGTATTAGTTATTTTAGATTTATCTCCTGAAGTGAACATGCTGCCCTGACAGCAGTGTATATATCACATTTTGGGAAGTAAAAAGATTTCCAAGATGTCTATTTTAATATTTTCTTGTTTTAAAAATAAAACAAAAACAAACAAAAAAAGCACCTTTACAGTTCAGAGCATTTTTGTCATCACAACCCAAGAACTACCCTAAACGTATAAGAAAGTAAGTTAAGCTAATGACTAAGAAACATTTGTTACTTCCACAGAGCTAGAAGTATAATTAAAAAAAAAAAAAACCCAACCAACTAAACAAACAAAAAACCCCAAAATTATAACCTTGTCCCAAGACTGGCTAACACCAGAGGCAACAGCAAAACTAAGCAGACTGGTGAGAAGATGAGATGACGATTTGCAATAGATTTGCAGGTAATGCTTGTAAAAATAAGCACAACCCTCAAGATGAAACCTTAGCAACTACAGCTGAATTCTTAAATTAAATGACTGTGCAGAGGGGTGATGGAAAAGCTGCCTCAGACTGCCTGTGAACAGTGAGGAGTTTCTAGTCTCGCTGCTTTTCTTGGTGTAGTGCTTCTATTGACTCTATTTTTATCAACTGTTTTTGTTGCCAAACTGAGGAACTA
The DNA here is from genome assembly GCF_000699245.1 of Pterocles gutturalis. NCBI lineage: Eukaryota > Metazoa > Chordata > Aves > Pterocliformes > Pteroclidae > Pterocles > Pterocles gutturalis. Next base: position 26,407 of record NW_010123205.1, read on the forward strand.
GTGAAGTCCTGTACGCCCCAACATCTCAATCTTAATTGCATGGGATTAGTGAAGTTTAATATTTGACTTCTTGAAAACTGATGAGCTGAGAGGACAGATGGCACACTCCAGTCACTAGGCAACAGGGCTATGTGGAGAGGCAGCATCCTCTGCAGGTTACTCACCGTGTGATTACACACACTTACACTGGAGTACAAAGATCATAATTTCCCAATGGCCACAAGCTTTGATCTCCAGTCAACCAAATGACCTCATAAAAGTCAGACTTTACTATTTCCTGGATGACCTAGGTATGCTTATAGTAAGGAAAGGCATACCATCTTAGGAAAAAAAAAAAAAAAAAAAAAAAAAAAAATTCAGCAGTTCCAGAAAACGCTGCAGAACATGCACAGCAGTAAGCATGTGAGTGAGCTTGCGTACAAAGGTGTAAGCATTCTTCACACCAAACTGAGACCAGGGTTTGGATGCCCTAATCATTGACCTGTGCACCTGCTGCTGCAGGACAAACACCATCGGTTAAATAAATACTCAAGAAGCTAAAGAGCCTTTGGTGTTAATGAGTAAATTGTATAATGCAGAATAAGCTAAATAAGGGGAAAAAAACAAAATCAGGCTTCCTGGGTGCAGTACGCAATTAGGTACCCCAGAATTACTGATTTGTAGTTTAAGAATTAACAATTTACCAGTCCAAGAACGTTGTAACTGACACTTCCTTGTAGGAGGCTCAACATAATTCTGTACTATTATAATTATATTCCATAATTACAAGAATAAATATAACTCTATGTTAATTATAAGAATAAATATAGCTCTATGTTACTATAGAGTAATGTAGGTCAGCATAACTATTCAGAGTTTAGGTTGTTCAAAAGCTGAACTTTTTGCTGCAGTACCAGGCCTGTCTCATAGGTAAAGCCTGAACGCCACCTTTTGCATCAGGCTCTGTACAGTGCCTGGTCACCTCCTTTTTCCCCCTCACAAGCTTTGTGCACAGGAGTTCTCTTACCATGGAAATGGGCATCTCTCTAGGTAGATGCTGCACACATCTGTTTGGATGTTGGACAGACTAGAAGCGGTAACGCCAAAACAGAAGGGCAGCCTGACAGCAGGATCATACTGTAGCTCTAACCACCAAGGAGATTTTTGGTTTTACTGTTAGAGGAATTTCCCAGGTTTGGTATCTACTGTGAAACTACAGGGGTCCTCCAGTTTTTCAGGTCTGCTTAAATGATCCTACTTATCCAGGTGGCTGCCTGAGTCTCAGAGTTTCAGTCCACATCATTTGCTAAAGAACACTTGACAGCATTAATTTAGTTGCTTGGGTTGTTCCCCCCACCGCCTTCCCTCTAAAAAGTAATGGTAAAAGCCAGGCTCGAGTCTGTTTAATATAGCAGAAGAATTTTTCCAGAATTACTGTTATAAATTGTTCATGGCTACATTCTGCTAAGAATCTGCGGGGTTTTTTTTTTTTGTACAGATGACTGTTCCCATTTTGTTTCAATTTTAGGAATGCTCTGATGCCATTGTATACAGCCAAGGAAAAAAAGAAAAAACCAAACTTGCATCGTCACAGAATCTCTACTACAGTAGGACCCAATTGTATCTGAAGGATGAAGTGCTGTTTTGTTCCTTTCTTGCTGGTTCTCTGAGGTTACACTTTTTCTACTCTCAAATGAAACTGGATGCAAGTATGAGAATACTGATTTCTGTGAACACAGAGGAAGGTGATTTAATACAGAGTTAATATCCAGTAGTGCAATTTGCTTAACATCACCTGGTAACACTTGAGTTATTTACTTCCATCTACACTACAGGAAGGCCCCAAAGAGGTTTCATCAGGGCAAGAGTCCCCAACAAGGTTTTAAAGTAGAAGGAGAGCTACTGACTAAGCAGGTTTTATTTCTAACAAAACCAGAAGCTACCTTCTATCCATAATTTTATGATTGATAATAGAAAAAATGAAAAATATGATACTGCTGTAACGAACACAGTGATGAAAACAGCCTGGTAACAAGCACAGTAATTGACATGTAGCTAGAAACTTCCTGTTAAGTCAGCAGGACCGTCTTCAGCCATAAGAGTTTGCTCTTGCAAACTACTATTTTGTAAGAAACACGCACCTTATCATCATTAAATATTAACCTATCTCTACATGTCCAAAATGAACCTTTTTTTTTTTTTCTAATATCAGAGTGAATGGCCAAGGTTTATATTGGATTCTTCTGTTACTCAATACAAACATGTAAGAGCTCCCTGAGAAATGAAAATACCTCATCATTTTTGAGCAATCAGCAATGGGTATTGCACGCTGGTCAATTATTATTGAGTCAAAGATGCAATTGTTAACAAAGACTTAACCTTTCAAAAGTGAAGATTCTGCGAGGGATGTTGCATTAGATTTCCAGATGGTTTCATAAAATAAAGGGAATAACCTTTTGAAATGAAATGATTACACAGAAGATAGGAATATAACCAGCGTTAGTCAAGGAAGTTATGGAAATAAGAGACCCTTTAAAACCAAACTCTTTTCTCAAAATCGATTAAACTGGAGGAGGAAAAAAAATCACAAAAGTTTATTGACATTTGATGTGATACACTAGCATTTCTGAAAGAAGGGCTGGTTTGACACTGCATTATCATTAATAAAAACAAAATTGGCTAACGGATCAGCTAACCAGTCAAATGATCTTTAATGAAGAATCACAACAAACTTTATCTATGTCTAATGATGTCCTTTAGAACCTGGAAATAATACAAAAAAAATAATGATTCTATACTTTCATTGATAATCTTGAATAAGCAGAAGACCCCTCACCAAAAAAAAAATATGTAGGTTGCACAAAACCTTGAGAGCACTGTACAGTGCTGAGCCCAAGGCAGCCATTAAAGTGACCAAAGGTGGGCAATGGCCAGTGCATTCCAGTACAGCCAAATGAACAAATTTAACGTATAGGGACAAAAAAAAAAAAAAAAAAAAAAAAAAAAAAAAAAGCAAACCACATATACCAAATACAGCCCTGCATCTCAGTGGGAACCGCAGCAGCAAGCAACTATATAAGCATTTCTAGAACATCACTACGGCAAGACATTTCTTTAGACACATGCAACATAGAAATACATAGAAGATTTCACTTCTGTGTGTAGTGCTGTCAAGACCAAAACTGAAGACACAAAGGTAAGTCTTAAGATGTTTAAGCATCTTAACAGGAAGGGAAATATGCATGCTAAAGTGTTGCTAAGCAACAGCAGGAAAAGGGAGAAAAAAACCCATGAAACCAGACAATATTGAAGATTCAGGAGTTATTCCATTAACAGAGAGCATCACTAAGCACTGGGTGACACCACCAGGAAAAGAGAACAGAATCTGCTTTTCCCAGTAGTTTTGAAGCACGCCCACATGTCTTTTGGAAACAATATTTTAGTAAACAAAAATACGGAGATACCTGGAAGTTTTTAACACTGTGAGAGAGGCAACACACCAATGTATTCTTGCCTTTAATATTGTCAGTCTGTGAACTGCCCCTACAACAGAAGCGGTCAGGAACCATCCAGGCCCTTTAGAAAAGGAAAGTCGATGCAGCTGAAAGCCAGGCACAGTGACGATGCTCAGAGACCATCGACCTGTGTTTGTAAGTCAAAGAGGGGGCGGCTCTGACACGGCATCAGCGCCGAGGGGCCGGGGCAGCGGGAGGGGAGCGGGAGGGACGGGTTGGAGGGAGCGCTCCCCTTCTGTCGGGGGCTCTGAGCGCGGCGGGAAAGGACCCAACACGCTCCCGTAGCGCCCCAAGCAGGGACACGATTTAAAAGCCGAGGCTCGCCCCCCACCTCCTGACACTTCACAAGCCCGCGCCCCCACCAGGTCCCTGCGTGACCGGGAGGCCCCTTCCGCCCGGCCCCCGCAGTCCCG
>NW_010123206.1:0-40026 GCF_000699245.1 Pterocles gutturalis
ACCACATTAATAATTATAATATAAAATATTATTATATTCTCACACTGAAGCATTAACAGGATCAAAGATATATAGAATTTTGTAAGAGACTTTAGTGCTTCTTCAAGGCTTGGTTTCATGGCACCAAGAAGCTCCATTTTTCAATCCACAGATGGCCGAGGCCAGGTTTATTTTCCCAGCTAATGTAGCTGAAAACTTTCTCTGGAAAGTTCCTAATTTGTTTCTACAAGAAACACCCACAAAGTGATTTGGATTTTTCAGTTTCCTAAAGGCTAATAACAACAGCAAAATAATCGTATAGCATAGCAACGTGCAATAAGGAATTTTGATGATCTGATGGTTCAGGTTTTATGGAACAAAGACACCTGAATGCTCTTTATCTGTAAGAGCACATGGCATATGGCCATACAAATACAGTTGTCAGACTTATCTGAGAACTATGAATTCCAGAATATGCTGAATATTCTTAGCATTTTAGAATGATTTAGAATATTCAAAGATTTAAATAACTTGGAATACAGTCTCAAAACAAGCTGAATATAAATTTTAAATTATTTCTAATATAGTGGTTAAGGCTTCAGCCTTTCCTGCAAATGTTGAAGAATCTGAATAGCTCAATTAAAGTGAAAAGAATTCTTTATTTTCCTGAGCTCTTGATTAAGTTCTTTCTAGTTCTTTCTTGTAAAAAGGTCTAGAACAGAGGTTATATTATACAGTTGATGGTTCACATTGCATGCAAACATGTATCGTAGAGTTCGGATCTGATCTGTTTTTTTAGAAGCTGTATTGCTGGATAAACAGGGGATATATTTCAGCATGGGACTATCTTTGCTGAGGAAGTGTTACTATAGTCAACAATCCCTTGCCTTTTTTCCCCACTTTCTGAATATATTTTTACATCTTCAAATGTGCTTATAATATGTCTTTATTTTCATAAATATTTTGGCTAGTAAATACATCTTGAACAGCAAACTTTATTTAGTCACTCATTTCCTTGACAAGTTTCATCATTAGTGCAGTACAGTAAATAAATTCTTATACTGTGCTTAATTCTGTTGTTCTCCTAAGCTCTCCTTATGAAATGGGTATTTGGTTCTTCCACTATAAACCTAAATTTCAATATGCTACATGCCCTAGTTATGAATTCTCCTTTAAAGGAGAGTTTAAAGGTCTGAAGAGAAAGAGTTGCTCTTATGTGATGCATTTACCTCTTTATTCTTTTATGTCACTATCTGGCTTTAACTGGATGTACATCTCCTTAAATCTGTTGTATTCGTTTTTTATATATGAATGTTAACGTAATAGTAAGATGATGAAAACAGGATTGTTTTCTTTGTAAGGATTTTAACTTACTGAACCCATGTATTACTCTAGTAACTCAGGGGGTCTTTCAAAAGCTAGGGCTTTTTCTCATGGCTCCCATTGTCTTCAGTGAAAGCCTGCGGCTGCAATTTGAACTCTGGCCTTCACACTGCACAAGAACTCCAAATCAACCAACTGGGTGCAAAAGTTACCCGCAAACATGTGTTTACCTGGGGTTAGAAATGACCCACTGAGACTGAGAAAAGGGATAACAACAATGTCTGGTGAGGTGATCTGTAGTGACACAAGCTCAACTAGGCAACCCTTGTTATTATAGATACACCAGAGTGGCATTTATTTGGCTTTCACTTTGATGAATCATATCTGTAGAGAATATCTCAGTAAATCAGTGATGCCCTCATAAGATAAAGAAATAATATTCCTCTTCCTAGTAAAAGAAAAGGTAACATATGCTAGACATTTTAGGAAGTCATTATAGAATCTCTGAAGCAGCAATAGAAAATGTATATCATGACAAATGTTATTTGCATGTGGCCTGATGCATTCCCAGCCTTTAACTGCATGCTGAAATGTCAACCTCCACATGGCTAATGATCTAGAAATATTAAAAACTGATAACTAACACAGACTTTGTAGCAATGTAACTGCATTGACCTTAATAGTCTTAATTTTTAACTTATGAAGACCAAACTCTGAGTTAAAGGAAACGCCAGAATGATAGTAAGTGCACAGATTTGGTGTATTGATACTGAGTCAGTAAAAGAAAGAAAATGCTGTTGTACCTCACCTTCTTCCCCAATATTTCCTGAGCGCTCAGCCTATGGAAAAGGCATTGTAAATTTGCACACTTACACCTTTGGTTTTGTATCACAAGAGTTTCCCAGTAATCAGTATTTAAGTACATGTTCATGTTTAGAAAACTCAAATATATTCACTGGTAGCTAGCTCATAAAAGCTGTATTTAATTGATTGTATAGAGCAAAAGCAAGGGGAATGATAGCTAATTTCTTTTCTTGAGATCAGTGGTTGAAAACACTATATAAAAATGGGTGTTAAAAAGAGCAATATTAATATTTTGTTGTTATGGCTCTTTTTTTGAAGAGTACATAAGTAAATTAAATATCCAGAGTCAGAATATATTTGCAGTAAAATAATGACAGCTTTATTTTACCACTCAGAGTCCAATTCCAGATGAGTGCCAGTGTGAGTAGGGTAGATTAGCTAATGTAGCAGAGGTTAAAAAAACCCAGCAGACTGAATCTGTGCAAGGGTGACATGACTGAACGTAACAGAAGAGTTTACTAATATATCCAGGTGACTAAATATGTTGGAAAGTACCTACTATTAGTGTTGTTTTCTCCTGTTATCACAGAAAATATTTTCTTCCCTTTATGATGTATGACCTGTAATTTAACTCGTTCTTGTTTACCTGAGGTCCTTGAGTGCTTGTATGGAGAAAGGAATTACAAGGAAAGATATTACTCGCTATTTTCTGATTAGCATAGAATTGATCCAACATGTTAATGGCCTGCACAAGGAAAGGAAGTGGTGAAAGTTTCTGTCAGGAGAAAGAGATGTATATGACAAAACAATTTTAGACAGGAATTTTTGTGCACTGCTAAAACCAAGTGAGTTCTGATGTTTCTAAGGGAGAGCAGGATAAAGCTTCTGTAAGAAAGACTGAGTTGACATAGGTTACAATGAACTTTCAGAGTTCATAATCTGCTTCTTCCTTTACATTTTAAAAAATGCCTTTGAGAGATTAAAAAGCTGCTGAATGCAATGTAAATCTGTGAACACAGATAACGTGAATGGCAACTGCAAAGTCTGCTACTCTGCTAATTAGAGAACACCTGGAGCTGATAATTGGAAATTGTGATGGGAAATAGAGTTTTAGCACAAATTCTAGTTTGAAATGCAGATTTATTTCTGTGTCATACTTGCATATTCTAAAAAACTTGTCTATTGTGGGTTTTTTATCACTCCAAATACTAAAGACAAGACAGAACAAAGAAAATACTTTTCATTAAGTTTCTGCTGTAGTTAGATAGACTCTGCAATCTTTTTGTTGTAAACAGAATTCAAAATGAAGTTTAAGTATTTTAAGTAATTTGTATTTTCACACTTACTTTCTCCCATTCATGAATCAGATTTTAACTCTGGAATGACTTGTGTATATATTTTTATTCACAGAAGTCAACAAAATTGACAAATATAAAAGTGAGTGTGAGTCTTGTCAAAAATGGGGCATTACTTTGCAGATAAATTCTCATTCAATGTGGTTTGCTGCAGTGTTCTGTTGAGGTTTTGAATTGTTTGCAAGATTTTCCAATTTTAAAAAACAATTTACTTTGACCTACTGTGTCCCTTTTTGAAAGCTGGTAATCAGATGGGATTTAGCTTCCTTCTGATAACATTAAGAATCAAAATTGTAGGGGAAAAAAATTGGATTAAGTAAGTATTTGCAATGTTTTTTTGAAGGGCAATAATGTCCTTCCAGTAGCTCAGGGAGGTGGCTTGCATTGTTTGGAATATTTTCTTGCTTTATGAACAGTCTAAACAATCTGTCTGTTAGACTAGAAAGGCAGTTGGATGTCTCCAAAAGATCTGTAAGCAGGACTGATTTTTTTCCCAAACATTTTCCAACAGTAATTGCACTGTTGAAGAGGTTTCTGTCAGACAATTTTTTAGAGTTTTGTATTTCAAAACAGTTTGAAAAATCTGATTTTTTTTTTTTTTCCCTCACTCCATTAGTCCTGTTCTTTTCTGTTAGAAAGAAAGTGGGAAAATACTTTTGGTTCCTTCAGAAATGTGTTAAAATCTGACTAAAAATACATTTTACTAAATATGTGTAGGCGATACAGTATGTTTCAAGGTGAAAGTAAAAGGGAAAGGTTTGAGAATTCTAAACATTTTCCAAAATAAAACTCAAAATAAAAACTATCTCAAAAGGTACAAAGTTCAATATTTAAAAGAATTGAGCATCTGAATTATTATTATTATTATTATTTTTTTTTTTACATAAATAGTGAGCTGATAAAACAGTATGTGAGTTTAAAACAGAGATACAACAGGAAGTGGTTTGGGCCCTGAAATTCAGTGATGAGATTCCCTTTTGTGAAGCCACAAAAGATAATTTTCAACTTTAGATTATAAAGAGATTTGAAAAGGCAGGAAACTCATTAGGTGAAGGTCAGTGACACACAGCTTCTTCTGTATCTTTTTCTCAAAAACAAATGTGAGATGTCATTCCAGCTCCATTCATAAATCAGAATTCCCTGATTTTAGCTGCCTTGTATCAGCTTTAAGACCAAAAAGTAAGCAACATGTACAAAAGGCAACGTTACTGCATGTGTATTGCAATTTGGAATATTCCTTTCAAAATAATCAACAACTTCTTTGTTGATTCGCATATTTCTGTTTATTAATACAGCTATGAATAATTTGCATGCAAGATTTCATCCTTACTTTTTACAGTTCTTTGGAATTTGAAAAAAGGTACCTCAGTGCAGTGCTGTATTTGTCCTATAATAACGGCAGGTAACTGACAGACTCTGAGGGCTGCTGTTTGCCTGCTTCTGCTTTCTTGTTGCCTCTGTCAGCACTAGGACAGTCCATCTTTGGGACTGTAAGATTTCATTAAATAACTTTATTTTTAGTATATAGGAGAAGTTCTTTCAGCTTTTCACTTGTCACATTTATTTCTTAACTGTGTCTGTGACAATGGCAGTATTTCTGCCCATGTCTTCCTTATTTTTGCCAAAATTAAGCTGTCTTGGGTTAGACAGAAAAGTAGCAATTCTTGATGGAGAAAGATGTGGAGTGTCAGGAAACCTGAATATTTGTGTCCCTGGAATCAGAGAGCCTTATCATTTCTTTTGAATGAAATCTCTGAGGAAAACTTTGGCAGTGAAATACTTTACTAAATGGCTTAGAAAGACAAAAGTTGTGCAAGATTCATGCTTCTTATTAACATCATGATAAATCTGATGAGAATTTGATACTTGAGCTCAGTTGTATGGAAGAATGACTTGTGTTGAGACGCATTTTTATTTCATTGCACTTGATTTTTATTTGTTCTCAGAATGCAAGCAAAAAGATCCTCTCACCTGCTGTAATATACAGCACAGCATATATATCACAAATCAGAAATGGTCCTAAGGGAGTAACGATTTTCCAACAACTCTATACATTTGGAGTGAAGCTGGGGAGAAGGTGGAGGTTATTGGATGGCATGGGGAGGGATTTAGGAGAGGTCTGGAGAGGTACCTTTCTTCCATAAATTTGTTTTTCTTGGGTATTGCTAGGCTCTGAAGTTTTCTAGTAACAATATCAATGGGGTGCTTTGCAGTTCATCACCTAAACAGAATGTATTTTATTCTTGTATAAGTTGTAGAAAAGACCTTAACGTTTCTTCTTGCAACAAAATGACCTTGAACTCTGACTCGCTCTTGTATCTCCCTCTGATATATTCACATCTAGAGCAGCTTTGCAATTAGATTATCATCTTTCATTGAGATACAAGTTTGGATTCCATCATCATCTCAAATTAATTAAGAGACATTTAATCATCATATTCATCAAACTCTAGGATCATTATGTTTTTCTAAATCCTTAAAAGTGCCTTTGTCTTAATTGTTGGGCTGAAATTTCAAAGCAGGTCTGTACAGTTCTTGGTAAAACTTGAACTGTTACCTATGAGATAATTTTATGAGGTTCTATTTCTCTCCATTCTGGTTTAGGTGGGATTTGTTTTAGAACTGGCTTTTAAGGACACTTGCTTTCTTTAAATAATGAGACTACTTTCACTTTTTCCCCCAATATTTATAATTTTTCTTCTCATATAATGCATGAAATTCAGTCTTAGTATGTAATTATTTTTTTTTTAAATCTGCATGTACATTTCTGAGATCATTTTGCATTCTGCCTGAACCATAATATGTTGATTGGAGCATCCCGTAAAAGGACAGAATTAATGTCAGGTGCTGAAATTGTTTAAGTAGAGAATTGCAAGATTGAAATAGCTGAAAAGATGCCTCAAATTTAGGTATAATAATGAGAAAGAAAATAAGAATAGGATTATATGAAGGGAGGTGCAGAACAAAGGAAAAACTGGTACATGAAGTTTGGAGACAATGGGATGTGTGTGGAGGAGCATAAATGAACGAAGACATGATAGAGGTAAATGAGGCTTGTGTCTTGATATGCATTGTAAAAAACTGAATTTTTTAAGAGAAGAGCTGAAGAGGATTCTGAGGGCTAAAAGGAATATCAGACTGCAGGGAGTTTTCAGACTGTTCTTTGCCATATTGTATTAATGATCTTTCATGAAACTGTACTCTAGGGCCTGTTTTTCAACCTAACTGTTGTCCAAATTGTCTGACCCCTAGGTTGGAGGCACTGCAGATGGAAAAGACCAATTTTGCTTGTCTGCTGTTACAATAGGATCACCAAAGTACAGAACTGTGACTAGAAAACTCATCACATTTTTGACAGTAATGGGAGAGGATGTAGGAGTTTTTTTCCTCAATTTAGCTTGCTACTAGTAGCATCTACTCTGTTTCCCTGTAGTAGTCTGTTTCCCCATGTTACTTACAGTACTTGTCCTTAGTGCTAAAAAATAATCTGCAATTATTATTTTTGGAATAATCTGCAATGAACTAAAAATATTTAATAAAGAGTTTGTAATGCTGGTGTCTGCATATGCTGCCTTCTTTTGTTCTGCCTGCCTATTTTTGTCTGATATTTCCATCAATCCTTGTCTTTCTATACAGTGTAATACATATATGTGATTTTTAATGTATTGGTGCCAAGTATAATTGCTTCCTGAACTTGCTGCTTGATTACTTAAGATTTAAGGAGACCTTGGCTTGTAAGAGAAGGGGAACAGTGATTGCATGTTTGTGAGTCTATATGAACACTGCATCACGGGTCATGGAGCATTCAGTAGCTGGTGAGACACGCACATGTCATGGTGATCTCAGAGCTGTGTCTGGATGCAGCTTGGGCACCTTTCTGTTGCCATTGCTTCTGTTTAGTCTAGAAATCATACAAATCCATCACAATGCATTCAGCTTTTAGATTCACATTAAATATCTATGACCTATTGATGTTTTTCCTTTCTCCCTGTCCTGTCCCGTTCAAAGTAATCCAACTCTCACTGGCCTACTAACTTCACTGCTGGGCACGTTCCCCTCAGCAGATGAAAGACCCTCTGCAGAAAAGTGGAAGATTGAATGGTAAGTACTTTGAAGTGAATCAGCTTGTGTTCATCACTTTACTGCTGAAACTTGACCAGCAGCAGGTAAACTACTGAGAAGACTGGTGTACCCTGTGGGTTAGATACAGCTATCAGCGAATGGAAGTTTTATCAAGGAGCACTGTGAGTTAGGTCTCTTTTCTCTGAGCCTGAACCTGAAAGGTCAAAGAGTCAAGTTCTACAGAACTCAGGTATTGCACTCAAGGAGGTTGGTTAATAGTATCAAACTGCCAGGGAAGGAGATGTAATGCAGACATAGCTGATACTTTAGAGCTTTGATTGGGAAGGCATTGGTAAGCATATTAATAAAAATAGTTTCAGTGTAATGTAAGGGGAAGTGCAATGTAAACCACCATAAAAATAATTGAGACAAACCCCACTAAATGATTTTAAATGTTTGTTATTCTGTTCATGGCTAATGTCAACAACACCCTTACTGTATAAATGTCATAGACAAGGAGGAACATTTACTATTTGTCAGCAATATCTGTAAGCAAGTACCAAACAGAGGACAGAAGACAGTTAACGTGCATGCTTACTGAGTCAGTGAAGGTCTGCGTCTTCTGGACAGTAGTTCTACTGTCTAAGTCAAATCAAGATAAAATCTATGGATCTGCATAAATCAGTTAAATTCTTCCCTTGAGAGCAAACTGTTACATCAAAAGGAGAGTTGATCAGAACTGCATTGTGCAATGTTGGCTTTGTTCTAGAAATACACAGGTTCTTTTTTTACTATGGCAACTAGTCTGTGTTTTGGTCTTTTGTGGTTTGGCTTTTTTTTTTTTTTTTTTTTTTTTTTAACCCCCAAGAGACTGCAGTGAATAACTTTTGCACAGTGTGTTGCACTCAGCCTGCTGCTCTTCTGAAATAAAACAGCTTTTGAGGACAGGAACTGCTGAGCAGCATGAACTTTTAAACAAGGCATGGCCTATTTTCTTGCTTCCATTCTCTCTCTTTTTGCTTCCTAGAGCCACAAAAAAGAGACTTAAGGAGGGAGGTATTAGGGAACCTTTCCTGAGGTGGGGTAGCCACCTCGTCTTTTTATTTGTTGCTTTTCCTGTTAAGGCACAGGGTGAACACTTTCAGGTACTGAAGCCTTGCTTTTACACCAAGAACCTTCTTTTCATTTTTGGCCACTTAAGTTAAACAGGCAGCACATTATTAAAGGACTGAAGATGCAAATAAAATGTGTTAGTTTGCTTATATGTCATCATTTGGCACTGGTGGGGGCAATCAAATTTACCTTCTGAGCTATGCTATTTCTGGTCTGTTGTTTGGATAAGGTATTGGGGAAAGGGAAATGAAACTAATGTGTCAGAAATGAGATTGTGGATGTGAAAGGAGCAGTTCATAAGAACAGTGAGAAAGACAGGGTGGGTGAAAACTCAAAGGCACACAAACTAGTACATTTATGAGATTGAAAGGATAAAGCACACATCACAAAATATGACCTGGATGCGGATACTGCAGAAAAATAAGTGTAGTCATTTAGACAGAAAAAACCTAGATCAAAGGAAAAGTGTTCCGGATCAGATTCTCACAGCCAGTCTGTGTCTTTGCACTGCTCCAGAGATGGAATCTCACACTCACTCAGCTTCCCTTTACAGCTGGGTTGCATTAGCTCTGCAGCACAGAGGAGCCAGGATTTGTGTATCTGGCTCCTCAGCCCTGGAGGGTCAATAATAAGTAAAGTGTTGGCACAGGAAAGAACTATTATGGGATTATTTTGTAGGCTAAAGAGCTCACAGTTTCAATATTGTTATGCAACATAAAACAGTTTAGGTAGTCTAAATATTAGCTTATATTTGGAGAAATTAAAAAAAAAGAAACACAATGGAGCAATCATTTAATAAGCAATAGAGGTGTAGGAAACATTTGTTGACCTTCTGCTGCTATGTTTTTATGCCACGGCAGGACACAAAGAAATCAAAATTAACAGTTTTGCACTGTAAATATCCACAAAAACAAAACACTTCGTCTACAAAATAAATTATTTTTCTGTAGCTACCTTTTTAGTTTACGTTTATTGCACTTTGGAGTCAAGCAAAAAACCCTGAACAACTCACCCATGCACTCACACCCCAGAATCCTCCCTTTATTAACATAAATGCCATATTTATACACTAAATAAATAAATGCACATCTTTTCAACTAGTATTCTGAAATTTCACACACCTTTTTCTTTACAAAATCCTAAATCCGTATATTTGAAAGAAATGTATTGTTGATAACTCTGCTGGTTTTGTAACTCTATTCTGTCAGAAAAAAAAAAAAAAATTGAGTGGAAATGTCCTTACCAGTTTAAGTGATGTCTCAAAAGAACAAATGCATCCATCTCTACAGATTTGAATGAAAGTGGTATATAGAGTTGGAAGTAAACTGAAGGTGATACTAAATTATTATAAATTGCAAGCAATTATACTTAAGTAAATCAAATTAAACCAATTGACTCTGATGCAAGTGAGCAATGACTAAGATCTTAGACTACAGGTTGCAAATTTAGATCAAAAGTTAACAGAAATAGTAACCATTTTCATTTTGCACAGCTTGTGTAGCTTTCCAGTGAGTTAAGTGCTGCAGATCATGATTTGAATCCCATTCTTCATGGCAGGTATCTATGGTCACATCACTGTAAGGTGCAAAGCATTTTAAAACATTTGTCACAGTTCAGAAAGATGCAGGCATATGCTTCCCCAAAGCCTCAGAGTGTCTTCAAGAGTAAGCACTATGACTGCCACAAAAAATCCATAAAAATATAGTATTGTATTGGGTGTAGGTGGCAAGATTTCAATAGTGGGAGGGCTGCACTGTGTGAGCAGAGGTCAGGGGATTGCCCAGTGCTGGACACAGCTGGCTCCACAACAGAGCCTCTGCAGGACACAGCTGAGCCCATCAGTGGAGTTGGTGGGGTGTCTGCGAAAACATGCCAGTGAGAGGGCAAGGTGCAACAGACAACGAGTTTCAAGAGAAATTCCAGTAGAATCTCGGGAAAAAATTATTCACAGTGAGAGTGATGAAAGTTCAGACCAACTTGCACAGAGAAGCTGTGGAATCTCTGTCCTTGGAGATACCTGACCCTTGACTGGGTTTCTCTCTGAACAACCTGACCTAACTTCAAAGCCAGCCCTGCTTTAAGCAGGATGTTGGATGAGATAACCTCCAGAGATCCCTGCCAATCTAAATTATTCAGCGATACTGTGACATCTGTCAGGTACTCTGGCTCAAGGTGGTCACTGAAGAGCCTGCTTTCATATAACCAATTCACAGGAGTGTAGGCAGGAATGAGGGAAGTTTTTACACCCTACGAGGTAGGTACTGCCTGGTTCCTGGTCAGCAGTACCTGTCAGAGATAGAAGAATGGCCAGGAGGAGGAAAGGTGTGCCTTTCAGAACGAAGGGCAAGTCGTCTGAGATAGAGAAATTAGACAGATAGTTTTCCTTTGATCTGTGACTAGGGGAATTAATTTCAGAGTGTTGTCAATCAATACTTCTGGAAGTAATTAGCTCACTAAAAGTTTCTTTGTTACTTTTTTTTTTTTTTATTGAATCGAAAAGTAGACTAATAAGCAATATGAAAGTGAACTTATTTCTGGATCCTTTTTGTAGTACAAAATCTTTTTTAGTGACACAGGTTTACTTAAGTTTTTTAAAAATCTCCTACTAATTTATTTGTAAATTATTGTATTAATTGCTTAAACTATAAATATAATAAATTTAGGAAATTGTATTATCTAAGTCCAATTACATAATTTAAAAGTAATTATTTTCCAGCCCAAGTGCTATATTGAGAACACTGTCATGCTGTATTTCAGAGGAAAACTGCTTAAACACATCTCTGTTCAAATTTCACTCAATTAAGAAATTGTAAAGTTTTGTGAGTTCAATAACTGTCCCTTTCTATTATTTTAATACCATTTTAATGAATGAATTAATACTGAAAATGTTCTTAGTTCCAATGAAAATACAAGAACTCACTTCTGAAAATACAAATATTGTTATTCTTCTCTAAGTAAAAACCCAGCACTCATTTTCTGTTTTAATTTATTTTTCATAGAATGGTAAAATCCCAAAATCATAGGATTAAAGACTGCATTATTCCGGCAAGTGTCCAGAATGGATAGTGCAAATAGTTCTACACTGACTTCTTCAAAATATGCCCACAGTTGCAACTCTTGACTTACCCATTTATTTTTTATCATTTGCTCCTAAACACTAATAGCTAAAAATCAAATAGAAAATTAATTGCTAAAAATAGCTTTCGTACCAATCTTCATCAGAGAATCACAGAGTAGTGTAAGCAGTAAAGGACCAATGGAAATCATGTGGTTTAACCTCTTCTCAGAGTGGGCCCAGCTTGGGGCATAGGCTTGCAACATGTACTGTACCTTTAATAAGATGTGGGTAGTTATATTCTGATCAATAATGCTGTGACAAATGGCACTGTATCAAAACACAACATTCTAAATGTGTCTTCAGAATTAAGAGTATATGTTTTTACTAACCTAAACAACAGTGTGCATGTATCTTGCTGATTTTTTCACAAAATGATCCCCTTTCAGTAAAGTATACAAAAGCAAATGCAAAACAAATCTGCTACAGATTTATCTTACAAATTCACAATTTCACTTAAGAACATCTTTGTTCAACTTTTATTTGAAATTATGGAACAAAAGGCTATTATGCATGGTTATGTAGGGCCTGGGTCACTTTCCTGAATCTAGTCAGTGATGTTAGTCTCTTATCACTTCTTAGAAAACTAGCTGAGAATGGAATTCTGTGGAGAAAAGTATGAGATCCCCCCAATCCTGCATATGTGAAGCTAATGAACTATGTGCAGTTAACTTCAGCTGATGCAAGTTCTGACCCAAAGAATAAATGGAAGAAAGGGAAGGTAAACAAGGGAGAAAGAGAATAAATATTTACATCCTGTGCTATGTTAGCAATACTTCAAACACTATATCATTCAAAAATAGAGGAAGACAATACAAACCCCCCACCGTGCTACCTATGTATATAGGTCTGAATTTAAATATTTTTGGTATTTTCTGCAAGACCATTGAATTTTTCAGCTGCTACAAAAATCTGTTTTTCTCATGTGTAAAGATTTATTTCTACTCTACAAAAAAACCTCAAAACATAGTTTTTGGTTCACAAATAACTATATTTATGCTAAAATATAATTGTTTCTGCTTACATAATGACTGTTCTCTGAAGTGTATTCCCTGCAGCTTTGTGCATTTCGTATTCTCTCAGGTGCTTCAAGCTTCTTCCATCTCTCAATATAGAAAACATAAAGCATATTATAAGAGTGCGTTAAAAAAAAAACAGACATAATTGTTCGACATATGCTGCTTTTACCATATGACTAACATTTTTACACCAATATGTAGTGTGAAAGTGTCTGTCACTGAAAACTGCAGGGAAAAACATCTAGTTTCTTAATTTTTTACTCATAAAAGATCCACTTGAGATCTTGTTGAAATCAAAGGATTTTTGGACAGACCTGATGTTAAGAGGAAATGGATTGAGGTCTTCAGTAGGATTCTGTAAGGTTTTGTTGCAAGGCAGAGCTCTCCCACAGTTAAGGTCCATGGCTGAGACTCAGAATAGGACAGAAGAGTGCGTGAGAGGAGCAGGGGTTTGTTGTTTTTTATTCCGCCACAGTTTGCTATCTGGCCTTGGGCAAATCACCTAGTTTAGTTGTCTCTTTGAATATATGTTGGAATAGTTTCCATAATGTTTGTATGTGCAGTAACTAATCCATCAGGTACCAAAATTAAACTTGTTTGTGGTATTGTATCCAGTGTTAACTCCGTAATCACTTTTCCATCTCCAGCCTTCTTTGACTGCAAAAGATATCCTAAAATAGGACCTCTAATTGCTTCTATTCCTGTAGCTTGTCTTTGTTAGAGATAGTCCTTTCCCTTGAGCCATCTCCTGTTGTTCCCTAGAACTGATCGCTACTCTGGTCCTCAGCCTGGAAACCTAACTCCAGAAAAGGACTAGGAAGATGGCTGTTAACAAGTGCATCAACAGGCTTGGCTTTTCACATATTTTGTAATCCCTCTTTAGACTTGTGCTCAAGGATACAAATTGTTGGAATTTGTTTTTTAACACCCACCAGGGCATCACTTACAGAAAGGTCTGGCTAGCCTTCAATAGTTTATGAACTTTTTGGTAGTTCTCAAGGTATTCTGCATTTTTGAGGTTGACATTAGCCAATCAAATCAGGAGAGTGTGTACAAATAAATGCACTAATTCTGCTTGTTCATACTGAAGAGGCATAGTCGCTGCAACCAAGATATACTAGAGGTGTCTTTGTATTACTTTTATTGTATTAAAAGAGAGGGAGCATAAAAAGGGAGCATAGGCCTGGGACTAACTGTGTCTTGTGAAGCTCAATGTAGAGAGGTTAATTTCTCCTTCTCAGCATTTTGTACACCCACACAGAGGAAAGCCACAACCTGATAAATTCCTTGGGGCAAGGGTCTGTCATTTTCGTTTGTTTGAATTATAATGAATGCTTTATTGGCAAAATTTAATCGTCTTTCACTCTATGTAATAAACCATATTACTCCATGTGAACTTTTCAAAGCAACTTTTTAAAATTCAAATTTACTATTAGTTTCCATGGAAAATGATAGAATGAGTTACTAGTCTGAGTGAGCATCTGTTAATGCTGCCACACACAAATATAAAATCCACATTAACAACTTCCAGTTTTTTCCTAAAATTTCTAACTTCTGAAACATCTGCTTGAGCTATTTTTCTCTTTCCATCTCAGCTGATCCGTTGAAGTAGAGAGAGGTGAGCAAGCAGCTTGAGACTTCAGTTTGAAATATATTAAACAGGAAAAGCTCAAAGGGGAAACATCTGCTGAAGTGAAAATATCTGTGCAGGGTTGGAAGGCAGGATTTAAAGGCTGAGGAATAGGAGGAACAAGCTTTCAAATAGTATTTAAAATCTTATGTATCTGATTTTTATAGTTCTTTTAGGTTGTTCAAGTTCAGGACCTGAGTCAGAGAGCTACATTTACACAATGTTGTCTAGATTCCTTTTCCTCTGTGTGTGTCTGTATTGTTTCTGACTTGAAAGCAAACATCATCTAAATTGAATAGCATCCAGTTAGCTTTAGAGATATCATTCATTTATTGCTGTGGCACATGAGGGAGAAACCATGAGATAATCTCGTACAAGAAATCAAGCTGCCTACTGTTCTAATCAAATCTGTTACACTTCAGAGCATCTGTATGTCAAGCAGTCCCATAGCATCTTGCCAAGTCATCCACCTGAAGCTAAAAAGGGGCTGTGCAAAAGATGGGCATGCTAGTCTGTGTGAATTCCTACAGTCTGTCCACAGCAGCAAATGTTCACTGAACATATGCAGAAGAAAAAAACACCACTGTTTATTCAGTCTTTGACATATGAAACAAGAAATTACCCTTCTGTATTCAGTGTATGATTGCAAGATTATGGATCCTTGCAGTATGGCTGGTCAGGAAGAAATTCTATGCTAGATTCCCAGGCAAAGAGTTCTTATTTTTACAGAAAGAAAAAAAAAAATCCCAACCCCAAAGCCCCTGAGTTGGCAGTAGTCATATGTTTTAATTTCAGAGGACTGATCTGTGAAAGATACCTTTTTTTTTTTTTTTTTTTTTTCATTGCCAGTAAGGTGACAGCACAGTGACAGCATTCCTCGTCAGAGGATAAAGAGAGCCACAGAATCTGCTGAAAAACAACATAACAAGAGAAGATTGTGGCTGGAGAGCTAATTCCACACATTTTTCACAGGAGGAAACTAGGTGTATTTTCATCCCGATGAGTGCATGTGTAGTCCCATAAATAAGAAAATAAACTAGATTGTCTTCAAGACAATTATCTACCACATATCTTAGTCAAGGAGTCACTCAACTATCTTTAAGCCTAGGGTCCCTGAACATAGTAAAAAGAAGCCATCTTTAGCAAACGAGGGGTGGAAAATATTGGGGGTCATCTGTAATATCCTAGATTGCCTTTAACTTGCTTTTCCCACCTTTTATTTGAGAGATTAAAACCTCCAGTGATTCTTTCTGTCTCATTTAGAGATAAGATGAGCAAGAAACCACAACCAACACAGGTAATGTAAAATTCCATAAACAGCAATACTTGCAGTCTGTGGGCTGTGAGGATTTGGCTTGATATTATCAGAAACCATTAGATTAGTTGAGATTGGCAAGAGCAGAACATACATTTCCCACTGGTATTTCTTTTGAAGTGTTGTCTATGGAGAACTGGAGATCATTAATTTTTAGAAATTTGTGCCTTTAGCAAAAAAATTAAGAAAACTGGAAGTCCATTTGTAAAAAAGCAAAATAAATATGCAGACTACTGTGACACAATACACGTATTCAGAAAAAAAATATAATTGATTTACTGAGCATCTGAGAACAGAATGAATTCCAGATCTCAAAGTTAGTGAATTGCAGTGATTTATAATACTCATGTTACTAACAGCCAGCTGGTGGTTGTCTCCTGCAGCATAATTACCCAGACAAGGGGTTGTGACTCTGTAGGCAAGGGGTAAAGAATACATATGAAAAGTTAGGGATTGGAGTCAGTAGGAAAATTTTTGGAAGCAGAGCAAGAATCTCAGGGAGGGCATTGCTGGGGCAGAGTGAAGGAGGGGTACAAAAGTACAGAGAAAGCCTTGCTTAGGAGCATTGGCCCAGGAGGTTGAGGCAGGGCTGAGAATTATGCAGCTGGACTGCTGGACCTCTACTTGTCCCACAGTTTGAGCTGTCCCAGAGTCCTGAGTGTCAGTGACTCTCAGAATAAAGGGGAATGAGGGAGGCAACGAGATCATGAAACATAGCCCAGAGGTAAAGCGTATTGATATCGAGAACTACAAGTGAACACTGCAGTAGTTTATAGTTTCATGGCAGAGATATGAGAAGTTTCCTATGTCCAAGGGAAGGTACTCTTTTTGACCCCACATTTGATCTATGTTCAGAGGGGTTATGTTGAGAGGGGAGCTTGAACTAAGGTGTATTCCCACCTTGTCGGGACCAACCCTGCAAGGCAACCCACCTTTGAAAGTAATTTCTGTGACAGTAATTACTCCTGTGTTTGGCAGTGGCAGGAGGAAGTCTGTTACAAGCATTCATGTGCCTTTGCAGCATGAGGAGAGGGTGATATCATGGCTCCGCACTTTAAGTCAGCTTCCTTCCTGCTTTCAGCCTTTTCTGGGGATACAGTACAGGCAGTTCCAGGGACCTGGTGGAGGGAAACCTTACTCATGTGAGTGGCCTTAAGAGAAAAGTGGCAAACCTAGCTAGAATTGTGTTCGTAGCCTTTTAAAAACACTTTGCTTAAATATACTGGAAAAGGTCTCTTTGCTGTGATCAATTCAGTAATGACTAAATCAGAACACTTATGTTAAAAGAATAGAACCCACAACCCCCTTAGTAACAGCCCTCTGCTACCAGTATGGAAATGAAACCAAAAATGAAAAGGGCAGCTATGTAGTAGGCCTAGTTTTCTCTTAAAACACTCACTGGAAAATGCACTATCAGCTTTGTATGTCCTGTCACTTTCAAAGTGCCTTGCTTTCTACAAGTATTAAGCTATTATTATTTCAGTATGTGCAATTTACCACCTTAAAATAAGCAGTCTTCCCTCCTTGGCATATGTGTATGGCTTCTCTGTCACCGAAGAATGTGCTAATTTTGAGAAGAGCTTGTTGTTTTGATGATTTAAATTCAGTAATATTTTCATTGCCTGTACAAGTGTTTAGAGCTTCTAGCACTCATTTCAGTTAGATAATGCTACAGTGCCAGCAGCCATCTGCTTAATTTTACAAAATGTTTGGATTAAAATTTAAGCCAAGCTTTTTAAGCTCTTCACAAAAATACAGTTACCACTAGACTCCTAGACTGAGGAAGCAGTCTCCTATTTCTCCTGAACATATCATATGTTAAAAATATCTATATAGAAAGCTAAACAGAGGAGCTTCATAAAGCTGGGATATTCATAGAACACATTATGTTAAAGAATGATTAGCCATAGAAATAACCAAATTAAACTGGTTTTCAAAATTTAGTTATTTCTCTGGGCTAGTATAAGCAGTTTGGTTTTGATTTTAAGAACAGTTGGTGTCATTTCTTTGAGAAAAATAGTGACACAATTGATCTACATGGGAGTTCTTATTTCACCTCACCTTTTGAGCCCTTTTAAGGCTCCAGGGATTTGTTAGAGAAAAAGATTTGGATTCTCCTCCCTTGCTTCTAGTTGAGATAATTTTGAACTCTGTTCAGGCATGAAAGAAATACTAATCAGTCTTTTAGATCAGAGAAAAACTCTCAGGAGTATAGTATACATGTAAACTCTCCTATAAATACGAATATCATAACATCTGAGAAAAAACTACATGAGGTAGGAATTTATTTTTCTTCAAACATGAAGATGAACAGAAGATTTTGCATGAAATATGGAGATTGCCAAATTTTATAAAAGTGGATTTATAATATAATCTTGACTTGTTGTTAGTAGGATATGTCTATCCTGTTTGTGGCTGAAAGATGATTGTCCTAAAACTTCCCTGTCCCCTCAAAAGGGTTTTTCTTTTCAAGGTAATGGAAGGTTTTTTCTCTGCTTTCACATGAAAAGGGTTTAGTCATATGGGCCAGAGAGGGGAAGGCAATAAGAGACAAAATGAAATGTTCCCTAGGATATTTTAATACAGCATGTGGATAACTTTACTTTTTCCTTCAGATAAGAAAGATTGTTTATTTTTCTAAAATCAGACAGTTATATTAACCACAGTAGCACATCTTGTCTCTGTTTCCTGCTCATTGTAACCAGTAACTGTTGAATACAAAATCCCTGTAGACCAGCAGCTGCAGAGGGGCAGGGAACACAGCTCTCTGCAGTACCCTGCTCTGCTCATTGCCTGCTTGTCTGTTGGCAAATGTTGGTGCAACTTCAGCAGAAAAGCACATGCTCTGCTCAGATAGTCATATTTACTTGTTGGTTAGGGCAGTCTCCCAGGAGGTGAAAAATACAATTTTAAACACCTAAATCTGAAAAGAAAGTTGAAACTCTGTCTTTGAATGTCCTAGATGAGGCCTTCCTGCCACGCCAGGTAACTGGGCAGCACTACAGCTGTCACCAGCCAGGCTCCAGAAGTGAGCCTGGCTCATGCCTCTGAAACAAAATAATTAAGTGAGAAAATGGAGGGGAGGGTTTTAGTCTGTGAATCAGGCTGTCAATGGAGGGAGTCTCTGAATCTGTGCTCTCAAAAGGGATGGATAATTTTGGTTATCCTCCTGTCTGAGAACTCTTATTGGCTAAGAGCAGGTCTGTCTTTACTCTGTGCTAGCTATTTTGGATCCCCTTCTGAGATACCCGAGTCCATGGCTTGGGAAGCTCTATTCCTTTTGCAAGAACATACCTTTGCCACTGCACTGGTTTTAAACAAATAAATTCTTTATTGTGTGCAGCCGTAGGTACTTGATAATAAAAATGGCAGCACTGAGACAAAGAGAACATGAAATATGTATTATGAAATTTTCTTTCATGTGAGGAGAGAAACATTATTGAATTCCAAGTCAAATTATATTTCATCTGATTTGGATCCGGAAAACAGAAGCACTAATAATATACATGTCAAATTAGTGATGGAAACAGCTATGTGATGAAATGATAAAATTTTGGTATGTAAGTGAAGGTGACCTACTAATGAATAATGTGGGAAGGAAAGGCTGACAAAGTGTCAATTGATATGTCAAACCAGTGATGTCAGTCAGTTGCATGGAGGAAGATAAATTAGTCAGTGTAAATTACGTAGTGACCATCAAAACATGCCAAAAGCAATTTCACATTCCTCCAAGAAGTTGATGGATAAGATATAAGAACAAATTACAGAACAAAAAAGGTAAATATATCATATCTGACTTACTACTTGCTCCAGGTAGCCAGTAATGGTTCACCCAATGATGCCTTTTAGTGTCTGCTATAAGAAAAAAATATTTACAACATCTATGTACCACAACAATCCTCAATTCAACCTGTGAAGTTTTCACAGCTTCTCTTTAGAGAAAACCGTTAAAATCTACAATGTCTGATCCATGTCTGCCAACATTGTATTGCTAGTGTGTAGATGAAGTGAGACAAAAAAATGTGTGCATATGAATCTGAGTTCACCAGAAGCTGGGGACTCATGGTTCTCCGTAAAACAATATAGAATTTTTAAATAGTAACCTCAGTTTGTACTTTCTTATAAACTATATTACAAAAAATAATTGATGATTTCCTAAGCTGAGTTTTTGCTCAGCTTGCGTTTTAAAGGGATCTTTGTGCCTTTATTGATATAGCTCCGAAAAACTCACAGCCATTACCTTGGGGCTAAACAGTCAGATCAGTGCTGTGAAATTGCAGTGGGTCATTCCAGGCAATGAGAGAGCAAAGAAACCCATCATGTGGCTTTGGTCATACTGTTTACTCTAGAAGCAAAACAAAATGTTAAATACCTTTTTTTTTAGTTTTTTTTTGTTTTTTTTTTTTTTTTTTTTTTTTACTTTGTGTCTTTTTTGGATCATAGCTGTCTGAGAAATTTTCATATTCTTTCTAAATTTGAAACCATTCTATTTCACTGGCTTGACATGAATATGCAATTTCTCAGTTTTGGATGATAATATAAGAAGTTATATGTTATTTTGTCCACTAGAGGGTACCCAACATATTTCCAATTTTGCAGTAGGAAGCATCAGAAGCTAAGAAATTAAAATTAGGTCAAATTAATGTTACCATATATTCAAAATATACCAGGGCCTATGTTTTATATAATACTTTGTGAAAATAAAATTAACTTTAATCTTCTGGAACAAACAACTTCCTTCTGCTATACAAATTCCTAGATATATTTCTATTATGGACTATCTCCACACGATTTTGACTCCTCTTTATGTTATCATGAGAGAGAGGCCATGTTGGACTGAAATATTTAATGATCCTTGTGATGTGGGATTTCTACTCCTTCTGAATTGGAGCTGAAAGTAAGATCCAGTTTTGGCGTTAAGCTCTGAAAACTTATGGTGTAGGATTTAATCTAATTTAAATACTCTGGGTCTGAATTTGCAGAGGTTTGTATTTCAGTATCTAATTTGTGATGATCCCTAAGAGGAAACAAAAAAAACAAAGTCTCAAAGTATTACCAAAAAAAGACTTTGGATTTTATATTAGTTGTATATGTAAGAGTTTTGTTGTTGCTTAGATCAGTTTTAAGGTGTTTGCCTTTGTTTTTTAAAAAAGGGAATTAAAAAGGCTCTTTACCTCAAACTCAAAGCATTTAACAGACCTTTTCTCAATCCAGGAAAATTAACAAATGCTGTTCTTCAGCATTGCTGAAGCAAAATCTGTCCTTCCTGTGACACTTAAAAGTGGACAAGTTATGAAACAGAAATGCTTTCAAAGTTGATTTTCTTGTAGTTTGAAGCATTTTGTGTTGAAATAAGATTCAACAAATTCAAGCAGGAACTGAAGTACACCTCCTTTAACATGTTAATTCTTGAAATTCACTATCTCTCTGTTATGACTGTGATCCTACAGTCCATATTCAGGTTCTATATTCACGAAAGTGAAGACAGAGTGAAACCCCAGATCACATGTTTTAGCCCACTTACTGTCATCTCCTTTATGCAGAATGACTTGTGAGACACAGTTTTAAAAGGGGCTCAATGTTGGCTTAATTATAACTTTTTAAAACCTTTGCAGTTAAAGATACAAAATATTATTTTTGCTGCTCTTTAACCCTCTGCTAGGTCTCTAAAATGAAAAAGATGTTTCTAAAACACACAAAAATGAGCATACCCATCAGGTGTTCCTGCAGTGAGAGAGAGAATCGCACACAGATTTTTTGCACATAAACATTTTATGTCTGTTTTATGCCGACATGCCTATGTACACATTTTGATGTTCTACTTTCTGAGCATAATAAAGACATCTGAGACCCAAATTATTCCCTGTAAATATTTTGCACTCTGTCCTTCTGGCTACTTGTTAGTGTTCATATTCAAAGAAGATCACATTGTGCTACAGCCAGAAAAAACTAAGAGCTTCGTCCTGAGTAGTGCTCATCTAGGCACATTGCTAGGATTTGAGAAATGTAATCTTCCAGTATCTCTGTTAGTTGTACTTATTTATTTTTCCAAGATCTGTTAGTCATACTTTAGTAGATAAATGTATTTCCACTATGTAGATGTGTATATATACATAGAAACAACAGCCCCAAAATTCCTCATAACTTGGTTCCTAAAAAATACTTAATTTCCTCCTTTCTAGGAGGAAAATTACAACAACTGAGTAACACTCTGTCCTCCTGTCCGTATATTGATTTGCTAGCCAAGTCTCAGCACTACTGATCTGATAGTCACTTCCTAGAAGAAGCAAATCTGCTTTTAATCTAAGCACTCTGCCCTTTCACGGATATGCCTGGGATTTCTGCTTTATGCATTGCAAACTCCACCCAAACTTTCCTTCCTTTCAGGAACAGTCCTGAAGGGTGTATCCTGTGAGTTTTCCTGGCAGCTGGCATGGGGCCATCATAATATTGTTTTTTACAAATCCATCTAATTTCTCCTTCAGCTTTTCTTTATTTTCACATTAACCTCTTCCTGTTGAAGGAAGTGTTAAGCACTAGGGCAGTGAGAAGGGTGATAGACAATTCATTCAGACAGATTTTTCTTCTTGTAGGAAATTCACTTCCTGCATTTTAGTACTTTAATGTACATACACTAACATGGCAAACTTTGTTCTACCTTAAACCCTGAATCTCATGTATGGGTATAAATCTTAATATGACTTAATACGACAAAACTGAAGTTTTCTTCTGCACCTTTGATTGTGGTGGGTTAATCTTGGCTGGCTGCCAGGTGCCCACTAATTTGGTGTCTCACTCCCCCTCCTCAGAAGGATGGGGAGAAAATAAGATGAAAAAACTCACAAGTTGAGATAAGGTTAGGGAGATTGCTCACCAGTTACTGTCAAGGGCAAAATAGACTTGACTTTGGGAAAAATAATTTAATTATTCCCAATTAAAAATTGAGTAAGATAGTGAGAAGCAAAAAAAACCCTAAAACCACCTTCACTCCACCTCTCTTCCCCTGTTCTTCTCAGGCCCCTTCTCTCCTTCACCCCCAACTCCTCTACCTCCTCCCTCTTGAGTAGTGCAGGGATGATGGGGAATGTGGGTTGTGGTCAGTTCATAACACGTTGTCTCTGTCGCTCCTTCCTCCTCACTTTCTTCCCCTGCTCCAGTGTGGGGTCCCTCCCACAGGATACAGTCCTTCACGAACTGTTCTAATACAGGTCCTTCTCATGGACCTGCAGTCCTTCAATAACTGCTCTAGCATGGGTCTGTTCCATGAGGTACAGTCCTTCAAGAATGAACTTCTCCAGTGTGGGTCCCCCATGGGCCACAGGTCCTGCTGGAAAACCTGCTCCTGTGTGGACTCCTCTCCATGGGCCGCAGCTCGCTTCAGGACATCTCCACCTTCTGCAGCATAGGTCCTCCATGGGCTGCAGTGTGGATATCTGCTCCACTGTGGCCGTCCTTGGGTTGCATGGGGGTAACCTGTGTCACCATGGTCTTTACCATAGGCTGCAGGGGAATCTCTGCTCCAGTGCCTTCTCTCCCTCCTTCTTCACTGACCTCGGTGTCAGTAGGGCTGTTTCTCTCACATTTTTCCTACTCCTCTCTCCCACAGCTGCTGCACAACATTTTTTGCCCTTTCTTAAATATGTTTTTTGCAGAGGCTCCACCCGTGTTGCTGGTGTGCTCGGCTTTGGCCAGCAGTGGATCCATTTTAGAGCCAGTTGGAACCAGATCTGTCCAACATGAGGGCAGCCCCTGGTCTGTTCTCACAGAGGCCATCCCTGCAGCCCCCCCACTACCAAAACCTTGCCACATAAACAAAATACATGTATATGCTATTCACATGTGTATGCAACTTCAAAATTATATATGCTACTTTAATTCTCCAAAATGTTGTGTTTTTCCAGGCAGCTCATGACCCAGGGGGTGTTTTAAGCTTTCTAGGTTTTTGTAATTTCTGTCATCTGGGACATAAATAACCTGAGTATAAGGTACTTTTGCTCTATTGTACTTCAGTGATTCTTTTCTCATCATTTCTATCCTTTCCCATATCATCCCAAACAATTTCATCCCATCTTGTCCCTTACCATGCTTGCCCTAAAGGTTTGTGCTGTGCAGACTTAGTTTCATCTCAGATATTTTCATTCCTCTTGACCTTTCTGCCTTTCACTCCTAAGCTTTACTTTCTCTACATCTCACAAGATTTTCCCATCATTCATCTCCTTTGTTGTAACCTGGAGTTCCACCTGACCCCCTAGTGTATTTTTAGAAATAAAATATTTATTTAAATAAAACTGCTTAGACAAATAGATATGAAAAGACAGAATAAACACGGTGATTCCTGGATAGTAAACTTTCTCATTACCCCAATGTTTTTGTAATTATAGGTTGTATATATTCCCTCATAGGTTTTATTTTTTTATTATTTAAATTGTTAGAGAAAGGTTGATTGTTTCTATATGGAGAAAGAGCACTTGACACATTTGTGCCTCAGCTCTTACTATGACCTATGCAAAATAAGTGCATTTGATGAAATAAAAGAAGTGGGAGAGGTTCCAATCCTGCTGCAAAATTTTTCCTTGGTGGTGACTGATGCCAGTCTCTTCTGGGTTTTTATATTTTCATACTTTCTGCTTTTTTGCTGTACTCTCTTGTTCATTAAGAATGTTTGAGCAGAGCAAAACAAATTCAGTAATATGTGATTTTCCAAATCTGTTATCTTTGTTTTAACAGGACATCCTTCCAAATTAAAAATATCCTGACTGGTGTATGTCTATTATTCATGAGATAAGTCTATTTCTTAACTGATCTCATACACAAAGTATGTGCAAATAATGCTTGCATGGCTTAATATATTGTTATTTAGAGTGAGGTTTTAGATTTAGAGTTTCTCTTGATTTCATGGTGAGGAAAAAGGAGTCTGGTTATCTTTCTGATTACAAATAAATAAATAGGGAGATATCCTCATCACCGTTTTCACGGGACTTCTCTCATATGCTGCACATTAACTCAGAGGCTATAAAACAGTACAATACCAGAGCACGGAGATAATTTGGCAAATTAAACTTATACCAGTGAAATGACTGTTCCTCATTTACATTGCATGCATGTAAGTGCAGAAAACCAACTCATTACCACTAATTATTAAGAGAAGATAAATGGTCTGAATGTGAAAACAACCAAAGCATAGAAGTAATAGTCAAATGCTTTGGAAGGGTAAATAAGCATTCTTTATTTTTCAAAACACTGTGTATGTCTGAAGACATGAATTTCACAAAAGGTGCTAAGTGCTGTAAGTGCATTAATATATTCTAATGGGGACAGTAACTGTGAAAGGAACGTTTTCTCTGAAATGAATGAAAAATTAGTGTATTCAATTTCACTGATATTTGTAATTCATTGGTAAACTTCGTTAAAAACATCTGTTACTTAAAGCTGCATCAGCTTTAACTTGATATTATTTTAATCCTCTCCCACTCTGCATTTTTCTAATAATTGATTTAACTAGATATTGATTTCTGTGTGTAACACAGTAATATATATTACTATACACTACTACATTTTTAGAAATGTGTGGCTGTTTTATTATTCATAGCTTGCAAAGCAAAATCTGTACATGCATAAGAGGGTTTTGGTCAAATGGTTTAACACAGATGAGCTCTCAGAAGTTTGAGTGCTTAACCCCTTTCTAGAGGTCCTGTGAAGGCTGAGCCAAAAGCCTGAACTCTTTAACAGCATCCCCACTTGCTCTGACTGCTAATGGAAATGAGAAAATAATTATTTTCTCTTTTTGGCTACCTGGTGTGTCAGGAGTTGCAACGTGTCCTCTCCTCACTTATTTTACAGTGGTTAGGGCAGTGGTTTTCCCTGGTGTTATGCTCATAGGTCTGCAATAAGATCAGTTCAGCTAGGATTCATAAAGAACAGTCTCATCTGTGTCAAGGCAGGAGACAAAAGAGGTCAGTCCCTGAGGAAGACAAAGTAAAGTAAGATAGTCCATAAAATGAGATGGATTATCTTCCCAGAGAGATAATATTACGTATCTTTATGTACACTTTTCTAAGGATGCATTACCAGTAGCTTCTTCTCTGAGTTTTGATTTCTTCATCCTTTTTTTCCTGTCTTGTTCTACCTTCAAGAAAATCTGCAGTGTTGTTGTGGTTTAACCCCAGCC
This sequence comes from Pterocles gutturalis, assembly GCF_000699245.1. Classification (NCBI taxonomy): domain Eukaryota; kingdom Metazoa; phylum Chordata; class Aves; order Pterocliformes; family Pteroclidae; genus Pterocles; species Pterocles gutturalis. The sequence continues at coordinate 25,884 of NW_010123206.1, forward strand.
ACCAATAAGCACCACACAACTTCTTCTTCACCCTGTCCCTGGTGGGATCGGGGAGAGAATCAAAAGAGCAAAAATGGGAAAACTCATGGGTTGCTATAAAGACAGTTTAATACGTAAAGCAAAACCTGTGCACGCAAGCAAAGCAAAACGAGGAGTTCATTCACTACTTCCCATGGGGAGGCAGGTGTTCAGACATTTCCAGGAAAGCAGGGCTCCATCACACGTAATGGTTACTTGCAAAGACAAATGTCATCACTATGAACATCCTCCCCTTCCTTCTCCTTCCCCCAGGTTTATATGCTGAGCATGATGCCATATGGTACGGAATATCCCTTTGGACATTTGGGGTCAGCTGTCCTAGCTGTGTCCCCTTCCAACTCCTTGTGCACCCCCAGCCCACTCGCTGGTGGGGTGGTGTGAGGAGCAGAAAAGGCCTTGACTCTGTGTGAGCACTGCTCAGTAATGGCAAACACATCCCTGTGTTATCAGCACTGTTTTCACCACAAATCTAAAACATAGCCCCATACTAGCTACCATGAAGAAAATTAACTCTGTTCCAGCCAAAGTGTTTATAAGTGAATGAGTCGTCCAGGTTTTTATGTTCATAGCCATGTTTATGCCCTGCAGGTTTCATTTAGCTACATTTTGCAAGGGCTCTCTACTTCTTAATGTTTCACGGTGCAAGCTCTAACTCAACAGCTTTATTTTCCTTCTGGCTACATTTCCCTCCATTTGGTTCTACTTGCCCACATCTCTTCTTTTTGAAACTATACACTCTCATCAGCAGTTCTACTGTTAGCAAGATAGCTGAAATGATGACCTTAGATTTTTTTGTCTGTCCCGTTTTCCATTTGCCCCTCTGCGAAAGACAGCTTTTCTGATGTACCACCAAAGCTACTGTTCTGTTCAGGAGGGCAACATCATCTGATGCAGCTGCTGCCTTTAAATCTCTTCAGATTAAATCACATTAATTTACTGCAGGATCATTATAAAGCCATTCATGGATGCTTGTATACTCAGAAATCACATTTACCAGCTAACTAAATGGATGAATGAAGAGGAAATTACAACTTTCTTCTCTGAAATCATAGGCCTCTTCCACTTGAACAACAAGAGAATTTCTACTAGCTGAGGGCTATTAGAAGGCGTACATTGGAGGTCCACATTTTTATAATGACCTCAACCATGTAAAATACACCAATATAAAATTTTATTAAAAATCTGATCCTTGGAAGAGACTCCTATGGAAAATTACAAACAGCTTTACATTATCACAAAGAACAGGGGGTACAGTGAACACCAGCAACAAAAAACAGATGTTAGAGAGGAAGGACTGAAGGAAGGTTGAAAGAGCCAAATATATACTATTTCAGTAAAGGGGGATTACAGGGTTGCATGATTGTTCTCTACAGTTATCTGAAGGGCTTCAGGAGTAGAAAATTATTTCTATGTAGTACAGAGGGAGTACATACAGGAGCAGTTAGATAAAATTAAAAAAACCACCGCCACCAAAATGTAGTTTAAATGTTGTGAACCTTTTCCTAGCAGTAACAGATTCATTACAATGTCTCAGATGAGATATATACTTTGCAAAAAAGTTCAGGAAGTGTCCAATTTCTACTCATAATTATATTTTAGTTACTAATTTTGAAGAAACATTGAAATGTTTTCACAGTGGTTGTGTAGGACTTTGAAAACAAGACTGGATAAAGCACCAAAAATAGTAGGGATAGATAACATATTGTTGGTGTGCTAGGTTATATGATTTAATAAATCTATTCCACTATTGATTTCCATTGGGCTATGATTTCTTAAGGAATTTGGGATGTTTAGCCGTTTTGAAGTCTCATATTACTTCAGTGGAAAGCCAGCTGAAACTCGCAGTTAGGAATTTCACTGGCATTTTTGGCTGTGTTTGGACTCAAATAACGAACTAAAGATGAGAAAAGCATGAAGATGCTTGGATAAACTCTGTGAAGTACAACGTACATATTTCCTCCTGCATTCCTTTACGGTCTCTTGGAAGAACCTGAAGCAATTAGAAGTCTCATTGTTTCAGGGCAGTAACTGTCCAGGCTAGGGAGAGTTTAACTCCTGAAGGAACACTTTACAGAAGGTGTAAGTAACCTACAAGTGTCCTCAGGACCCAGCTACCTGGGAGAAATCTGTTAAATTATTAATTGAATATTATATATAATCACAAAAAATGGTTATTGCAGTAGTTTTTTTAATAAATGCTTCCTTTAATTATCTATACCTGACAATAAACAAAGTACATGTACTTAAGTAGTGTTACTGCCTAATATAACTTCTATTGTTGTGGCTGGCTTGAGTGTCACTCAAGGATTCATTATACAGCTGTATCACAAAAAAACCCCTCTCTTTCCATGATACAGAATATAATTGTTTTCCAGGATGTAACAGGCAGAACAAGATGCACAGCATTCTGGAATGAGAAGGTAATTTTAAAAGAAGCAGAGCCTGGAAGAAATGCAGAAGTCAGAAATCAGCATTTGTCTAACTACTACAAGAGAGGAGTAAACTGTTGACTCACAGCTGTGATAGGCATTGAGAAAGACCTCAGTCGCAGCTGGAGAAACTGATGCTGATCTTTTTCTGTACCAAGTGGGTAGAACAGGAAAGCCGTGGAAGGGTTAATAGGGAAAGTGAAAAGTTGACTGAATTTAAAGTAACTGACAGAGAAAACCGGGATAAGAAAAAACATATGCACACACTCCAGTCTGGAAAGGAAGAAGAATAATTAAAGCTTAGAATATAGCATTGCAGCGCCAGTTGTGGAACAAGGAGATGTCTCTTAAGTTAGACATAAACCTCATCAGACTTAGGTAATTGATTTCATAGAAGTATTGATAAGGAAGCTACTGAAGAAGTACATTTTTTTTTTTTTTATAAGTATGAGTAGCTTTATTATAAATCCTGTAGGATTCTTGATATTCATTAGGAGAGAGGATCTGTAGATCTTTTTAAAGACCATCTGTTTTGGTTCTGGGATCATCACCTTGTCAGGTTGTGAGGAACACTGTGTTCAGCAGAAAATAACAAATACAGTATTAAAATTCGTAGTATGTGTTTTTCTGATTAATAATGAAGACGCCTTACTTTCCTCATTTTAAAGTCTGTTTCAGGAAACAATTGAAGTCTCTCATTCCATTCTGAAGATTTTTGTTTCTTTGAAGAATGCTGTCTTGAAACCAGGAATACTTTATCTGCAAATCTAAGCTCTGGTTAATTTTTTTTCTCCAAATCAGGGACTCCCCTTCTACCCCCATTTGATTTATTGTCTCTTTAGAAATCTGACTTGAACACCTCACAAAACAATATTTGCAGAACTGTCATCACTCTGTGATTTATACAATGTAGGTATGTGATATGTGCAAAATATACTGATATTATTTGGTTTCTTTTCAAACTGCAGAAACACAAAAGGCCTTGATGTTATTGCAAAACATTGCCAAAGCAATTATATTTTGTTGCTATTCATTTTTATTAAGGTAGAATAAACATAAAACTTTGAAACATTTCAAGGCAAAATATGCTTTAAATGTAACATTCAATGTTTGAATCATACCAAGAAATCTTGAAGGGGCAGTAGGGGGTCTCAGCTCACGATTTGCATATGGGCACAACACATTTCTCATTAATGTTAATTGGATTTATAAGCCTGCATCAAAGGAAGCACATAGGCTTAAAAGTATCATTCAGTCATGCTCAGACCTCACTCCTCCTTTGGCATTTTGTGCATTTTCCTAGATTTTTTTCCAAAACTCTGTTTTGAACTCAGCATAAGTTTACTGTGGAGCATAATGCTGCATGGTTTAATCACTTGATCAACGTCAGCATAACTGGTCCACTTGCGTAGAGACAACTGTTCTTTCCTAACCATATTCTGCATGCTCTGTTATGATTCACCTGCAGGCGTTTTTCTGAATTACATTAAGAAATAAAAGGATTTCTGTGCATTTGCCCTGAAACTGTTGTCACTCTAGTTTGATCAGAAGCAAAGGAAAACAGATAGGTGGCTTCCTCAGCATCCTGTAGTCCACCATCCCATCCCTTTCACCCTTCTTCTTTCAATACTGGAGACTGGGGAAAAGACTTCCATAATTAGTTCTTCTAATGCAATAACAAAGTTCTTCTAACTCACGTGTCTTCAAACAAATGATACAAACCAGCAATGCATCTGGCTGGGAGTATAGCCAAGGCTCCATTTTGTACACCTCTATCTATGATTACAAGAGCACATTATGAGTCTGCAGTAGCCAGGATCATATCAGTATCTGTATTGACATTTATTTTTACTTGTTAGGCAAAGAGAAACCCATTGTTATCCTGATCCCAGGAGCAGAATGAAACAAAGGCACTCACTGGTGCTCCCTTTTACTGACCATCAGCAGGTGGCTTCACACAAGCAGTTGGTTGTACCATGAAAGAGAGGATAACAATTCTTCACTGGCAACTGCCGATCCACAGCTGTAATTACAGCTTTGCAGTATTGGACAGTCCTGAAGAGAAGACTACAGCCCTCATGTGCCCTGCCATCCAGTAAGAACCTGTTCACAAGGCCGACTCCTCACCTATGGAGGTGGTTGTAGAAGTAACTGCACTTCTGCCGATACAAAAAGCAGTTCCAGATGTATTGTGTAGGTAACACAATTTCCACAAGAGGTTAGGATTTAATGCAGAATGAAAAATAAGACAGAAAAATCACAACAGAGCTACATGCACTGTCTGTGGGTTTTGGACTGCAAATCGATTTTAATTATAAACCCTCTTGTCAACACTGACAGCTTATTAAAACTTCTCCAGTACAAATACATTTCATAGCATTGTTGAACTCCTATAAAATGGACCTGGAGTATACAGTGAACTCTTCTGCAGAGCTCCTTACACCTTCATAAATTTAAAATCAATGGGCAGATTTTTCTTCTCAAATGGTTCTGGCTGTTAGATCCTCTGTGCATGACCTCTTACCGTTCTGTTGAAATCAGGAGAAACTTTCCTCTCCACAGTGTGTGAACAGCATCCCCCACAAGCAACAACACCAGTGGTTTATCTGGGGCTTCTAAGGTTTTGTAAGTCTTTTAAGCAGTGCGATACCTTTCTGATTTATTTTTCTAAAATACAAACTTATCTTCCAATGTATTTCTTGCAAAATATTGTCTTGAACTACAGATGTTTGTCCAAACAGATTAAGAAGAGAGTATAGATAATGCATTGCATTTGTTGTAGAATGCAGCACAATAGTGTAAGTAGACATGTTCAAAATTGTTGCTGCACCATACAGTACTCTAGTCCTATGTTGGTGATTAGCAAAAGGATCAAACCTTTTTTCCTTTCAGCTGTAGACCTAGTTTTGATTAATTTATTCTTTCAGGATGTCTGGAGCGTAGTCAATCAAGGATTAAATACAAACCCATCATTTATTTGATTCAGCCCACATTCTTTATGCACCATAATCAAATTAATAGATGTCATATTTCTTTCCGGCAATCCTGCAAATTGCTGAGCACCTTAACTTCTCTTATTCTGATAACAATTGACCCTTGAACCTTTGATGGCTTTGGGTCCGAACCTTCATTATAGAATCATAGAATGGTTTGGGTTGGAAGTGACCGTACAGATCATCTAGTTCCAACCCCCTCCCATGGGCAGGGCACCTTCCACTAGACCAGGTTGCTCAAAGCCTCATCCAGCCTGGCCTTGAACACCTCCAGGGATGGGGCATCCACAGCTTCTCTGGGCAACCTGTTCCTGTGTCTCACCACTAGAACATTGTAGCTTGTGCTTTAAGAACTGAGTTGGCAGGACCACAGATAAAATTCCCAGCTAGGGTTGGGACAGTCTTCTTGGCAAACGTCAGTGTCACTGGAATTAATATTTCTCAAATCTTGCTATATTAAATGTTCAATTTCCAGAAGAGCTTCTGTGGAATTTCACATTTTTTTCTGTGTTGGTGAGACTTTCAATTTTTTTTTAACTTATCATCCTAGTCTGAAGAATTTTTTTTTTTTTTTAATTCAAATAAAGAAGTTCCATGCTAACCTGGCTGTCTGATTCAAAGATATGTCTTTTTTACTTTCTCTCCCATCCCTACTTTAGAATTTTATATAAGTTTGGATTTTATTTTCAGTTACATTTTAAAAAGAAACACAATTTAGAATCTGTGCAAAACTTTTCACAATTATGACCAGAAGGTGGGGATGAGGTAGGATAGGGCCCTTTATGTAAAGGTGAAGTAGAATGTTAAAGTAAAGATGGCACAGATGTGCACCTCAAGATCAAAAAGAAAAAAATATGATGGGAAGAGGGAGAGATGTTGGTTTTATGTCCATGAAGAATTCTTCCCAAGGTACTCTGGTGCATCTGTTGTAGATTTGCCTATATTTATACTGACAGCTTTAGAGATATTTATGCAGGTGAGCATCTGTAGATAAAAGATCCTAGCAGGCAGCTGTGAGGTGAAACAAGGTGATGAGATGCTTCTATCATAGTTACATATTTAGCATAATAAGAAATAACACAGGAAATGAAAGGAGTTTTTCAGATATTAGGCAGCAGGCTCTCCCCTGCCTCCACAGGACTTTGATAACATTTAGTTCCAAAATGCCCCAAAGTTTACAGTAGTCTACAAAACACCTGTTGTCAAGATTCTGTCCATCTGTGCAGAAGATATCTATGGCAAAACAGGTTTTCTTTCTTAAGCCCATTATTAATTTTATTGGTGAAATTCTAAAACCATCTAATTGATGAAATGTCATCCTATCATTAGATTCAGAAAGACATGATGTTTTTATTTTTAGATGATGTAAGATGAATAATAACATATCACTCTCTTGATATGATCATCCAGCTTGCATTTTGGGGAGGGAATCTTTAAAACCACTGAGTAATGGAAGTTCATTCAGCTTCTTTTCTGTTTTTTAAGGGTAACAGAAACTTATACGTAATTTCATCACATACTTCTGAAGTCAACAGCACCTTCACTGCTGAAAACTGACCTTCATTTCTCTCACAGAACACCATCATAAATCCATTTCACTGTTTGATATGGTTGGTTGAATTACAAATTATTGCCTTAGCTACAGTCTGATTTCAGGCAATACTATGGTCAGCTTAGGTGCCATCACTGGGCGTCTCTATCTCACAGGTGGTTGTCACAGTAAATCCAGAATGATTAAATAGGTTGTTTGAAGTTTACAGTCCATTTTATGTGCACTGTCCTACCATATAATAATAAGGTAATAAAATGTAGTACAAGTTGAGCTTTAGACCTGTGTCTGTATCATGTTGTTATTTAATAATAGCAAATGTGAACACATGTAAACACTGTAAGAATGCGACCTACAAGTGTAGTTCAACAAAATCTCTCCATGAGCTGGTGCTTTGCTTCTCTCATTGCTGTATTTTCTGGAGCAAACCTACTGATTGGGGTGGGGCAACAAGGGCTGACAGTTTCACAACATACCATTCATCACAAACCTGTTGCTGATGTCACTAACATTAGTTAGGTACGCTTTGCACATTTTCGTCAGTGTGACTAAATCTATTCCCATCTTACATCAATGCTAACCAGAGCACAGGTGGTTTCTGCACTACTGCCCTACTTCTAATATTCACCACATGAAAAATATGGGTGCAGGGTATTGTAACTGCCATAACAGTTACCATTAATTCTGTGAGATCTACCTTAGTAACTGTCTAGGGACTTCAGAATTATCCTTTTGGTGAAAGAGAAAGGCAAGACTTGCTGAGCTAAAGTATGTTTAATTTTCCCAACCTGATAGGCATTTGCAAGTTGAAGGAATTTTAGTGCTATCCTGGTTTTGTTTTTGCAGAGATTAAAAAGGAAAATATTTGTTCAACACATATAAGGATTTTTTTTTTTTTTCAAAGATTTTTGTATCTGTTTTCCTGGAATCCAGACGGGAGTGAACAAGATTCTTCAAACTGACAGACTCCCTGCCATTTCACTCTTTGGGCTAGAGAAATAAAACTAACCTCCAGCAAACTCTGGTAACATCAGCAAGCCAAATGGAAATCTGTACCTCATGTGCATTAGAATATCAAGCCCTGAAACTCCCTTCCATTCCACCAGGAATCAGTGGCATCTTTGAGATTCAGATGGAGGCTGAACCATCCTTTTGATGCAGCAGAGACCTCTGAATCACTCAGTAGCAATCCACAAGGAGTGAAGATTATTTCCCCAAAATAAGGATGGAACAGAGACACACTGGATGTTCAAGAGAGAGCAAGCTACCTATTACTCCTTACAGTGTTGTAACTATCGAGTAGATAGCACAAGAATTTCAGTGAGTAGAACTGCTGCTTAGATGATTTGGAGGATGTAGAGTATTCAAGGAGTAAATTCCAGTAACTATACAATTTAGAATATATAGTGACTGTGGACATACTGTACCCTATCATTGATGAATCTGCTGCATCGTGCATCTCTGGAAATAACAAATCTTTGTCTGAAGAAAAAATGTTTAACAAATGAATTTTAAATAATTTTTGACCAAAATGACACAGGTTCTAAACTGGTAAGTTTTCAGAGGGCTGCATCACATGCTCTGCATGTTGTCTATATATTTCACAGTGATGAATCACGATCCTGAATGGATTCTTCAGATGATCCTCTATATATTGAAAATAAATAGGCTGGGAATCTAATGCATTAAAATAAATTCCTTCATAACTACTCGCCATATCATGTATGTCCAGATTTTGATGAATCTGAATCAGCATCTCTCTGTCAGTCTGTTTGCTTTTTATCAGTTTCTGTGGTTTCCTGGATCCAGAGGTGAATGGATATATTAGTCCAGAGTTCCCATTCGGTTCACTTTAGATATCCTTGTAAAAATCTTTCCTAGAATATAATCAAGGATGACAAATTGTCTTTAGATTTTTTAAATAATAATTTAAACAAAATAATTTAAATAATAAAAAATAATTAAACTTTTCTGAGAAGTCTTTTAGATCCATGAGCTTTCCTCCGTTTTTTTCTTAATTTTGTGTGTTCCTGGTTTCAGTAACAAGAGAAATCTTTCTACCAGGAGAATCATTTACCCTGTGACTCTGAAGATGGAAATTCTGCTCCTTGCATCACAATTTTCTGTCTGTATGACTTGGGCAAGTCTGTTTTTTGAGTTCTTTCCCAGAAAAATTCATTATGTCAGTATTATTCGATTCCATAGGCCTATTGCCAGTATATACGCATTTTGCACATTCATTCAGACACCTTGTATAGAGACTATGATTCTTTAAGACTGAAAATGCTTTTCTGTGTCCCAAGATACAGTAACTAACTGTACACATGAGAGCATTTCTTATAGAAGGACTGTATGTACTTACCTAGATATTGCAGGATGTCTTTGGCCTGGCATGATACATCCTTATTCTTCCTCTTTTTCTCATTTATTCTTCTCAGAGGTTTACAAACTGGAGTACCTCTGTCTGTAGTATTTGCACTGCTTTGGTATATAGGACCTGCAGAATCAGACTAAAATCCTACTGAAGGAGGAACTGAACACACAGCTATTAGAAAATAATATCCTGAGTTTTTTTGGTCCTTATCTTGTGATTATCTAGTGCATTTTATGGAGCCTGTATAAATGTTCAATTAGAATCTTCACAAAGCTATGGTAAGGTTACAAAGAAGAGGAGAGTGGAGACATTTTGAACTTTGTTAATCAGAAATGCAGAAGAGCTCTTGTCGGTTATTTGTTGGTGTTGCTTTTTCCTTAAATTATCCCTTATAATGTCTAATGCATAAAATTCTCACAGAATTCTCACAAGAGATTTGTGTGCATTCTTAAGAACATAACTGAAATATCACAATCTTGTTTTTAAAATGCTTGGTAGACACTTTCAAAGCCAGCCATTATACTTAGAATGCAGTTTATATTGTTCTTGTAGACAAAACACAATCTTCAAGCTTATAAACTGTAACTTTTCTTCTGTTCTATTCAACACCTGTTCAATAGTTAAAAAGATGTTCTCCTAAACTACAGAAATTGTATGTATATACAATTTTCCCGATTCTGTACAACGTCAAACCCAAGAATATCAGAGCTTCTTTACTAGATATATGTTACCCACATACCACTACTATAGCCAGTAGCTGGGGTGTAAGAACACAGGTGGAAGTCCTAAGTCTTTTCCAGTCAGAGCAAGGTCATGATCACCAACCTCTCTCTTTCTAGGTAAGAGGTCTGCTTGTCAGGCTACTGGTCTTATTTCTTCTGATCAGGAATTCATGCTAAATCCAAGAGGGCTTTCCAAAAGATTTGCAAAATCCTGCAAAACAACCTAAGAAGTCAACATTTTGCAGCACTCTGTTTCTGTCAGCTCTGAATATGACTTATCTCAGTATCTTTAGTGAAGCTGAATGTCCACAGCATCTGTTAGTTCCTAATTTTTTTTTAATCTGTGAAAGGTAGGAATTGCAGAGAATATTTCTGAGGATTGTTCCACGGCCTTCCTTTTTGGGAGGGTAGAAGATATTTCCTTTGTGATGGAAGTTCTGGTACTGTTTGACAGAGAGGACCTTCCCAATATCAAAATTACTTAGACTTGTGCCCCTATTTACACTAGTTCGTACCCATCCATCCCTAGCAAAAGGACTAGAAGGACAGAGGTATATGGGGATGGGCTTCTTCAACTTCCATTTCCATGTTTCTCTTTAGGACCCAAACACAATTTGGCTCTTACAGGGTGATGTAGTGTGTCAAAAAAGCTTGAATTCAGAAACACATACTGAAAGTACCATTCTGTACAAGTAAGATGCATTTTTTACCCTCAATCATATGTAGTAATGGACAAATTTAATATCAAAGTATTTAGTATCTAATGATAAAAGAAAAAATGAATTTGTCACATCTACTCTCTGCAGCATATTTAAATAGAAGCTGTGCAAAACCTCTCCCTTTTCACTTTCCTTTCTCTCCCCAGTAAAAATTCCTCTGTTTCTCAGGAGTTTTGGAAGTTTTCCCTGTTTGGTTGGTTGGTTGTTTTTTTGTTTTTTTTGGTTTTTTTTAAATTATATTAAATAAACCAGCAGATCTTTGATTAAATGAGCAATGATTTAATGCAAGCAGAAAGAATAAGACTGTTTAAAACAATAAATCAACCCCCCAAAATGCAAGCATGTTTTATGGATTAATATCTGCGATATGTTAATTGATGTACTCTCTTGTGGATTTCAAGAACATGCAGATTATTCTGTCTAAAATGAAAGCATGTGTCATTATCTCCAAGAGTTCCCAGAAGCCCAGTAACGGTGCTAAATGACAGCACAGTGTGAATGTGAAGCAGCTGTGAATAGCTGTTTAATGCTATCACTCTAGGCAAACGGTCTAACAAGAACTAGCTTGACTCAGAAAATGTCCATTGCATTTTCTGTTTATTTTTCTGAGTCATTAAAAATAATAATGATAGTAATAAAAAGTCCCAAACCCTTCACCTCTCTTGCATCCTGACATTTCATGGCCTTTGTCATGTGCAGTTTTCACGTTGCAGAAATAATTCATCTTGCTCTTTTACATCTTGCTGACACAAGCATGTATGTGTGCTACATTATTAAACCAGTTGTCTTACCTGACTGCACTTTAAGACAGAATTCACTTGCAGCCAAGTGAAAAATATTTCACCTCAAAGGGGAAGACCTGTCCACTTGGCTGTGTGTAAAACACATGCTGGAATACGTTCAGTGTCTGAGGCTGCCCAGCTGACTTTTCTTTGTGCGGCTGTGTTATGCTTGTACTGTCTACCAAAGTACTGGAAACCTGAAAGTACTGAAAGAATTGTATGCATTTCTGTGTTGTTTTGTGGTTGATGCTGCACTGCTCTGGGCTGGTGGGATGTGGCGTTTGGGAGCTGGTATAGTCCTGCTGTGACCAGAACTGTAGAGGAAAGAAAGCCTAACCCACAAGTGGTGGTTCCCTTCTTGGCTTTACTTCATCCTGCAACCTACATGGAGGATAAATAACACTCATGCTCTCTCACTGTTGTAGTGATAGGATAAGGTTACATATCTTCTAGGGGAAAATCCATTAAACGGTAGGCAAATATTCTGCACCAACATTTCTGTGTGTATCAAGATTTATACTGTTCCTGGAACTTAGAATTCTTACTGGAAAACATGTCCTTAGGCATACATAGAAGCAGGGAAGCTCATCCCCATCCTGCTTTGAATAAAGATATGCTGAAGTTCTGGCTAGCATCAGAGAATATGCATATTTGGGTCAGTGTGGAACTCAGTTGATTTTGGTTGCGATGAAGAGTGTGTTAGCAAAAAACATGGGGTTTGTATGTCTCTCTTCAATTTTCATGCAGTCATTCATCATAGTAAATTTTGAACAACTGTGAAATTGTGTACCACCCAAGCAGACCATGACACCACCACACCACTGGTAGTAAGTGAGGAGAACAGAGTTTGATTGCAAGCCCCTCTGTAAACTGTTCTTGTAGACCGGTGTTGGCATTGCCTTTCACATGAATGAAGTCCTGAGTAGCCCATGGAGTCTCTGATATTTCTCAGGTATTAGGATAGGATTTCCTGGACTTGTTGATGTGCTATTTTAGAATTAGTATTTTCTTTCCTTTATTGGATTGTCAGATGTGAGGAAGAATGTTGCATAGTCTCCAAGAGCAGAGATATATTTAAGGGCTTCTGTTCCTCGTTGTTTTCCCTCTCTTTTGATTATTCTGGCAGTATTGATTGGAGGTAAAAGCAAATGCTAGTTCAATGGATCTGTCAGGCATTTAGCACGTTAATCTGGAAAAGAAAAGCCAAACAGTTCTACTGTACTGGGCAGAAGAGAATTTCTCTACTGCTGCCACAAGAGCTTGATTCCATAAACTTTGCTGTGCAGGAGTGCTGGATATAAAGCTGACAGAAAACTGGTCTTCTTGGAGGTCCCCTCTGAAGCAATGAAGGGGGAAACACATGAAGTCACAGTGTATGTTTTGGCCCTGGAAAGCAGTCTTTGACAAGCATATCCTGGGTCCAGCCCATCAGTGGGAGCTGTACTGATTCTCAAAAAAAAATTGATATTATGGGCTGTCAGTAAGAGACAAAAATATAGGAGTTTCCACAGCGAGAGAAACTGGTGGGGGTAAAATAAAGAAATTGCAGTGATTTACTTACAGACAGGAGAAAAAGCCCTCACCTTTCTTGAATCCTGTCTGTGTCCATCTTGTCTCTTTCCTTTCTTTCTCTGGATCTTAATTCCTTTTTTTTTTTTTTTTTTTTTTCTTTTCATTCCCCTTCTTCTGCCTCGTAATCTATCTTCTAGGTTGCCTTCAGCCATCTGTATTTTCTTGCACTCCCAAATGTATCTGTGGAAATCCTTTATGCTCTGCTTTGGGTGTTGGCAGCAAAGAATTTATTCAATTTTTTCTCACTTGAAGAACCAGCTCCACACAACTATCAGAATTTGGGTAATTCTCTATTGTTAGCTCCCTCCTAGTCTTATGAACAGTGGTCACACTGTGTAGAACACCAGGACACTGGGTATACTGTCTGTCAGGGAGAGTAGGGCTGCTTCAGAAGGGAAGACCAGCCAGGAGTCAAAGCAGGACAATGTGGCCAGGGAGAGCACCATCCTGAGCTGAGCAGGATTGACGACAACAACAGGTTTTAAACAGCAATTCAAGGACAACCTAACAAAAACAAGATGATAAGCCAGTCCAGTTGTTAGGTAAGCTCAGCAAGCAGCAGAGGACATGTCCAGGCACATACAACACATCTTCAGGCAAGGAGTAGGTGCCCAGGCCCCAGTATAAATGGAGATCCTGAGCCAACAGACAGAGGGTGTGTGGGTGGGAGTCTCAGGTGAGGCTGATCAAGGCAACTAAAGCCTATTGATGCATACACTTTTGGCGTTGAAGGAGAAGTTAAGCTGTCTAAAACTGATGTGCAATCTTCAGCAGGTATACATCATCCAGCTCACCAGTTTCACTACTTCTAATGTCTTCTCCTCAGTCTTATTGACAATGTTTCAAGTTATTCTTTGTCTTTTTGGACAATGGGCCCCAAAGTCTTTACGTACCCTGTGTACCCATCTGCTGATTCAGGTCTTTGCGTATTGCAGTGTTGTGGGTTAAGTACAGACTGCTTAAA